>NC_034186.2:19358570-19658570 GCF_002021735.2 Oncorhynchus kisutch | reverse complement strand
CTTAATTCAATGCTGACGTTAATGGAGGTCAATAGGTGTGGTGCTTGATAGGTGTGGTGCTTGATAGGTGTGGTGCTTGATAGGTGTGGTGCTTGATAGGTGTGGTGCTTGATAGGTGTGGTGCTTGGCTGTGGGGCAGAGAAGGCAGAGATGGCGCTGCACTGCACTGATTAACAACATGTTACTGATGGACCTGTGGGATAGTGGAGCAGGTGAACCAAGACATCAGCATTCTGAGGGGTATCGAACACACAAGTAGACCTACATGCAGAAAGACAAGCAATTAATTTACATACATTTACAAAAAATATGAGTGCTACGCACAGTTCAAAAGCTACCCTCCAAACACAATAAGCAAGGAAAGTAACCTGCTTTGAGAAAGGACTTCAAAAACAAAATGCAGGCATGATTCATTATTCTACACAACAACAAAGAAAGATTTCAGCTGCCATTATGTTTTGCTTTATCATAATGTGTTAACATTACATAATCAATTAATGTTTTATGCCAGAATGTAGTGTCTCTTGTAGAATTTACTTAATTTGGCAGAATTTGATGTGAACCAGATTACTTCATGCAGAAATCAACTGACCAAATTTAAGTTTGTCTTGTTTGGGGGCAGAGCTCATTAGAGTAACATCCAGCATGCTCTGCAAGTATTTTTTTTTTAAACATTGGTGGTTTAGAATTCACTTTTATCCAGAGAAACTTCAGTCAGTGCATTCAACTAAGGTTGATAAAACGACCACAAAAGTTAAATGTTTCTGTAGCCATTACTGAGAATGTAGTTCTAGTTAAAGTGGTCTGTTGGTTGGGTAACTTTCTACATAATTGCTGCAGTTCTGAAGAAAATTAAAAGGCTCACAGAAGAGCAACAGACATATATGGGTGCGATAATGTTCTGTACTTAATTCCCTGTTATGCAATTGTTAAATTGGAAATAAAACCTTTGAATGTGATTTACCAGTTTCTTCTCTCTCACTCTGCTCTCTAACTCTGCGGAGCAGCAAGAGTCAAGAGAAAGAAAGGGAAGATTTCTATTCTCTCTCCCTCCCCTTTGCCTCCCAAGACAGACTAGTACAGAGTCCAGAGGTGTGTCTAGTCAAGTCTGTGTGGCTCTCCTCTGAGCACTATGACGGACAGTGTGAGACACTGTGACACCCCACCTGTGTGAGTACCTGCCAATTTAACAGTGACTGAGAATGACAGACAAGGGTAAAATAGATGGAGACAGTGTGCTCTCCCATTGAGCACTAGGAGGCTACAATAACAATGCATTTAACTGTGAGTGACTGGTGCCAGAGGCCCTGGGGGGGTCATCTTCTACACAGTGACCACACAAACAAACATGATCAATGAACAACAGCACATTTGTACAGACACTCTCCCATCATAGAGACAACAGCCCAGGGTGTTACTTAGCCCCTGAGGAGATCAAGTTTTAATTAAATTTAAACTGATTGTTGATGCATAATGGAGCTAAATCCCAGTTCATCTAAATGCCCTGAGGTACAGTAGTGTACACACTACAGCATCTGCCCCATAGCCCCTCCAGTCTCCACCACCCCAGGCATGTGCTGCTGCTTGAACCCCTATAGAAGAGATACTGGCCAGTTAGTTTTATATTAATCTTGTTCACCAGCCAGCGCTCTCTACAGTTTAGCCTGGGGATGAGGTTTGTTTTATATTGACCCACCCACCCTCAAGCATTATGAATACATTAGTGTGTGTGGTACATGTGAAGGAGGCCAGGAGGCTTAAAACTGTCCACTAGACTCACAAACGTGATATGTTGATTTTATGCTGCTCAACTTTCCCTGTGGCAGGCTACTTTGAGTGGACAAAAACTGCTGAAAATATATGTAGGCCAACATAATAGCCACCCATGTCCAGCCTTGTTAGTTCCTCCAGCTAATACTGTAGGCTACTCGGACTGAATACCCATGGTAGTTAAGCAAGTCATCATGTGTGCTTTTCAAAGGTGCAAGGTGCGTGTCATCCAATCACTGACAGTGCACAGAGTAAAATTATTTATACGCAGCAGGTCCAACTGTGCCCAGTGTGAGCGCGCAGTGTGGCAGGGACTGCCCCATGGTCAGTATGACAGTCTCCTTATTCTCGCTGTTTCGGGTCGCGTATCCTGACAGCTCTGTCACTGTGGAATTCAACTGTGGCTGTGCGCCATGGTAAAGCGCAAGGTTGACCAACCTTCCCAATTGTTACAGAAAACAAAACACTCCGTGCTGTCATCATACAATTCTGTCAGGTCTGACGCATGCGGCACCTGTGGCTATCCATCCTATATACATCCTCTGACCAAAATCACCCACTCACCACCCTCTCCCAGTACATCGAGCCTTACCTCTCTGTGGTTCTCTGACTCTGCCAGTCTCTGTCTGTATAATTCCCTGTGAATCGAGGGAACTCCTCCGGTCATGGCGCGAGGATGCCTGTGCGCAGTTGACACTTCACCTGTGAGTGAACGGAAACTGTTCCACACGTTCAAAAGACGTTAATGACAATGCGTGAATAAAGGACACTTTCTCTCGATGTTAAATCAGAATGGCAGTCCAATCAGGTACAGCGCGAAACGTGGGTAACGGGAGAGGTGTGTACCAAAATCCAATATCCTCCGGCTCAACGCGCATGGCAGTGGGGCAGTAGTGGCGACCTCAGTATTTAGTCAATTTAAAAAAGCCCAGCATGCCGCGGGATTGGTCACTGACGACACGACATGCCAGTTCACCCGGGTGTCCGCAGATTTCTTTGAATATATCGAAAAGTTCGGATTTAAAGCTACTAGTTTGCGCTGGGGAACAGCCCTTTTTAGGTGGGAGATTTATACACATGCGTATCAGACCAATTAAGGAACCCATTGGGTTCTTTTTCGAAAGAACGACTTTGTGAATGAGGTCACTTTCCCACTCCACAGCTGAGGTCAGGTATTGAAGATGCGGCTGAGCCGAGCGCGCCTCGAGTGCCCCTTCCATGTTCAACAACACAATTACCTGCTAATTATTTTTCAGAAAAGGATAATAAACCAACCTGAAAACGTGGTTGCCTGTCTGTTATTATTAAGGGGCTATAATAGCCTAACCAAATTATGTTTGTGAAATAGCCAACGCTATTTCATAACTCATTCATAAGTAATATGGCCAAATGTTTTAAGATTTTTCGAGCTTTTCAGAAAATCAAGATAGGTCATCCGATCATAAAACCAAAGGGTGCGCGTGCTTACGGCGGGTGTTAAGTAGTCTCTCGTTGGCAGACTAAGTAAACATATCAGACCGAATTAAGTGAGATTTTAGTTCTGTGTTGAACGAGATTGCTCAGGTTGTGGCGTGTGCAGGTGTGTCAGTCAAATGCGTGATAAAATACTCGAGCACGAAACAGATTTATTTAACATTATTGGAAGTGATGCACGTTTACCCTTTACCTGAAGTCAAGGGAATCTAAAACATCCCTTAACTCAATAGGATAATAAGAAACGTTTATTTTTCCTGCAAAATAACATACGGAAATAGCACCATACGAGGTTCGAGTGTAGCCTACTTGTCACCAATGTTAACCCTAAACTGCGCGCGTGCCGCACTTCCTCTAGGACTGCCGCGCAGAAGAAATGCTAAGCCGCGCAGAGACGAGTTCGCCTCATTAGTTTGCAGTATATAGATCAACGTTTTTTTCTGTTATCAAATCAACATTCAATCATCCCCTTTTCAATGCAACAAATCAAATCTAACTTTGCAAGACTGAGTCTACGGTTTTGTTGTAGGGAGTGCCAGAGCGCAACAGAGTATACATATATTGTCAGAGGTAGCCCACACTCGAGTGAATGCGCTTTTCAGATCAGTTCAGATCACAGCGCAGAGCAGCGCGTTTGCAAATTTGTTTATATTATTTTCAAGTTAGCGAGTTATTAGCCCAATTATAGACAAGTTAACAGTCGTGGCCAAAAGTTGCGAATGACACAAATATACATTTTCACAAAGTCTGCTGCCTCAGTTTGTATGATGGCAATTTGCATATACTCCAGAATGTTAAAAAGAGTGATCAGTCCCTCTTTGCAATGCAAATGAACTGAATCCCACCAAAATATGTCCACTGCATTTCAGCCCTACCACAAAAGGACCAGCTGGCATGTCAGTGATTCTCTCGTTAACACACGTGTGAGTGTTGACGAGGACAAGGCTGGAGATCACTCTGTCATGCTGATTGAGTTCGAATAACAGACTGGAAGCTTCAAAAGGAGAGTGGTGCTTGTAATCATTATTCTTCCTCGGTCAACCAGTTACCTGCAAGGAAACATGTGCGTTCATCATTGCTTCGCACAAAAAGGGCTTCACAGGCAAGGATATTGCTGCCAGTAAGATTGCACCTAAATCGACCATTTTTCGGATCATCAAGAACTTCAAAGAGAACGGTTAAATTGTTGTGAAGAAGGCTTCAGGGCACCCAAGAAAGTCCAACAAGCACCAGGACCGTCTCAGGCAGGTGAGAGTGCATTTGCACGCACAGTGAAGCGAAGACCTTTGGAGGATGGCCTGGTGTCAAGAGGGCAGCAAAGAAGCCACTTAATTTTGAGGAAAAACATCAGCGACAGACTGATATTCTGCAAAAGGTATAGGGATTGGACTACTGAGGACTGGGGTAAAGATATTTTCTCTGATGAATCCCCTTTCCGATTGTTTGAGGCATCAAGGTGAGCGCTACCATCAGTCCTGTGTCATGCCAACAGTAAAGCATCCTGAGATGATTCATGTGTGGGGTTGCTTCTCAGCCAAGGGGGTGGGCTCACTCACAATTTTGCACAGCCATGAATAAAGAATGGTACCAACACATCCTCCAAGAGCAACTTCCCCCAACCATCCAGGAACAGTTTGGTAACGAATAATGCCTTTTCCAGCATGATGGAGCACCTTGCCATAAGGCAAAAGTGATAACTAAGTGGCTCAGGTAACAAAACATAAATATTTTTGGTCCATGGCCAGGAAACTCCCCAGACCTTAATCCCATTGAGAACTTGTGGTCAATCCTCAAGAGGCGGGTGGACAAACAAAAACCCACAACTTCTGACAAACTCCAAGCATTGATTATGCAAGAATGGGCTGCCATCAGTCAGGATGTGGCCCAGAAGTTAATTGACAGCATGCCAGGGCTGATTGTGGAGGTCTTGAAAAAGAAGGGTCAACACTGCAAATATTGACTCCTTGCATCAACTTCATGTAATTGTCAATAAAATAATTTGACACTTATGAAATGCTTGTATTCTTGTTCTTATGAATACTTCAGTATTCCATAGTAACATCTGACAAAAATATCTAAATACACTGAAGCAGCAAACTTTGTGGAAATTAATATTTGTGTCATTCTCAATACTTTTGGCCACGACTGTAGGTCAGCAATGGGGAGTTACTGCTTCTCACAAGAGCAGGAAACGCGTAGACGACATTTCAAGCTGTCTTTGAAAAGCCAGCCAGGTATAAAGTTTGTCTTACAGGGGCAGTGTTGCATTTTGAGACAGGCTTGAATATGCAAATAAGCCAATAGGCAGAGGATGAGCTTACATTGTTTAATTCTCTGTATTGTAATAATAATAATTGTATTTTTTAAAAGTGGTTTCTTGCAACATACAACACAATGTGATTTAGTCAGCTGTTTGGCCTATGGAGTTACAGACCATTTAAAAAATACATTCCTGTAAAGATTAGAGAGAATCTCATGTTAAATATTGTTTTAGAAATATAGCTACAGGTTCCTCTGCCTCACCTACAGCCCATTCTGGTGGGAAGCTGCTATATACCACCAAGTCAGTATCTGGATAACATGTGTGAAATGCTTGGTAATGTATGTGATTTCAACAGAGAGGTATATTTTCTGGGTGATTTGAATATTGACCAGCATTCATAAGGCTGCCCACTCAAGAGAAAGCTTCAAACGATAACTAGTGCCTGCAACCTGGTTCAGGTTATCAGTCAACCTACCAGGGTAGTTACAAACAGTACAGGAATGAAATTGTCAACATGTATGGATGCCATCTTAACAAATACTGCAGAAATTTGCTTCAAAGCAGTTCCTAAATCCATAGGATGTAGTGATCACAATATAGCAGCCATATCAAGGACAACCAAAGTTCCAAAGGCTGGGCCTAATATAGTATATGAGGTCATATAATACGTTTTGTAGTGATTCCTGTTGTTGATGTAAATAATATTTACTGGTCTGTGGTGTGTAATGAGGAGCAGCTAGATGCTGCACTTGACACATATTGCTTGTCCTAGTTACTAATACGCATGTACCCATTAAGAAAATTACTGTGAAAACTGTTAAATCCCTGTGGATTGATGAACTGAAAAATGGTTTGGTTGAGAGGGATGAGGCAAAAGGAATGGCAAATAAGTCTGGCTGCACAACTGATTGGCAAACATACTGCAAATTGATAAATCATGTGACTAAACTGAAGAAAAATAAACTACACTGTAAAACAAAGATACATACAAAGAATGATAGTAAAAAGCTTTGGAGCACCTTAATAAATGACATTCTGGGGGAAAAAAGGCAAACTCTGCTCCATCATTCATTGAATCAGATGGCTCATTCCTCACAAAACCCATTGCTATTGCCAACTACTTTAATGATTTTTTAATTGGAAAGATCAGCAAACTTAGGCATGACATGCCAGCCAGAAATGCTACTCATCCATGTATAACTGATTAAATTATGAAAGACAAGCATTGTAATTTTGAATTATGTAAAGTGAGTGTGGAAGAAATACAAAAATTACTGTTGTCTATCAACAATGACAAGCCACCGGGGTCTGACAACTTGGATGGAAAATTACTGAGGATAATAATTGACTATATTGCCAATGATATTTGAGATATCTTCAATCGAAGCAAATGTGTGTGCCCTCAGGCATGGAGGGAAGCAAAAGTAATTCCTCTACCCAAGAATAGTAAATACACCTTTACTGGCTCAAATAGCTGACCAATCAGCCTGTTACCAACCCCAGTAAACTTTTGGAAAATGGTGTTTTACCAGATACAATGCTATTTTACTGTAAACAAATTGACAGACTTTTAGCACATGTATAGGGAAGGACATTCAACAAGCACAGTACATACACATATCACTAATGATTGGCTGAGAGAAATTGATGGTAAAAAGATCGTGGGATCTGTTTTGTTAGACTTCAGTGCGGCTTTTGACATTATCAATCATAGTCTGCTGATGGAAAAACATGTGTTATGGATTTACACCCCCTGTTATATTGTGGATAAAGAGTTACCAGTCTAACAGAACAGAGGGTGTTCATTAATGGAAGCTTGTCCAACAGAATCCAGGTAGAATCAGGAATTCAACGCTTAATAAAGAGCAGCAGTTAGTTTCAGAATTGGTGGCAAGGAATAAGTTAATCCTAAATATTTAAATCCAAACAAAAGCATTTTATTCGGGACAAATCATTCACATAACCATAAACCTCAACTAAATCTTGTAATAAATAAGCAAGTTGAGGCGACTAAACTGCTTGGAGTAACCCTGGATTGTAAACGGTCATGTCCTACGGGTTCTAGTTTTTTCGCACCTGGACTACTGTTCAGTGATGTGGTCAAGTACCAGAAAGAGGGATCTCAGAAAGTAACGGTTGGCTCAGAACAGGGCAGCACGGCTGGCCATTAAATGTACTCGGAGAGCTAACATGAATAATATGTATGTAAATCTCTCATGGCTCAAAGTGGAGGAGAGATTGACTTCATCATTAACTGTTTTTGTAAGAAGTGTTGACATTCTGAATGCACCGAGGTGTCTGTTTAAACTACTAGCACACAGCTCAGACACCCATGCATACTCTTCAAGACATGCCACCAGAGGTCTCTTCACAATCCAAGTCAAGAACAGACTATGGGAGGCACACAGTACTACATAGAGCCATGGCTACATGGAACTCTATTCCACATCAGGTAACTAATGCAAGCAGTAGAATCAGATTTAAAAAAATAGATAATACACCTTATGGAACATCAGGGACTGTGAAGAGACACACACACACGATAAGACACACACACAATGATTTTGTATTGTAGATATGTGGTGATGGAGTGGTGGCCTGAGGGAACACACTGAAAGTGTTGGGTCAGGTGTTATGAAATGTAATGTCATGTATTATTTTAAACTGTATGTACCCATCTGGACCCCAGGAAGAGTAGCTGCTGCATTGGCAGGAACTAATGGAGATCCATAATACAACTACAAATAATGTAAAAACATTCTTAAGTCTCATGCAGTGTAAGCCTGCAATGAACACCACATATAGGCTACTGCAGGCTATATCATAGAAATCGAAAGCTATTTCCATGTGAAAATGTTATAGGATTTGCTCCATTTGTTTTGTTTGTAGGCCTACATTATGCTCAAATAGCCACTGTCTAAAACTGTAAGGGTACAGCCTCAGTGTTCTAGGTCAATGAAAAGTGGTCAGATGAAGCAGATGCTAAGCTACAGGACCATTTTGCTAGCACAGACTGGAATATGTTCTGTGATTCCTCTGATGGCATTGAGGAGTACATGACATCAGTCATTGGCTTCATCAATAAGTGCATCGATGATGTCGTCCCCACTGTGACAGTACGCATATACCCCAACCAGAAGCCATGGATTACAGGCAACATCCACACTGAGCTAAAGGGTAGAGCTGCCGCTTTCAAGGAGCGGGACTCTAACCCGGAAGCTTATAAGAAATCCTGCTATGCCCTCCGACGAACCATCAAACAGGCAAAGCTTCAATACAGAACTAAGATTGAATCGTAGTTCACAGGCTCTGACGCTCGTCGGATGTGGCAGGGCTTGCAAACCATTACAGACTACAAAGGGAAGCATAGCCGAGAGCTGCCCAGTGACAAGAGCCAACCAGACGAGCTAAACCACATCTATGCTCGTTGAGGCAAATAACACTGAAACATGCATAAGAGCACCAGCTGTTCCGGAAGACTGTCTGATCACGCTCTCCGCAGCTGATGTGAGTAAGACCTTTAAACAGGTCAACATTCACAAGGCCGCAGGGCCAGGCGGATTACCAGGACATGTACTGCGAGCATGCGCTGACCAACTGGCAAGTGACTTCACTGACATTTTTAACGTCTCCCTGTCCGAGTCTGTAATACCAACATGTTTTAAGCAGACAACCATAGTGCCTGTGCCCAAGAACACAAAGGTAACCTGCCTAAATGACTACCGACCCATAGCACTCACGTCTGTAGCCATGAAAAGCTGGTCATGGCTCACATCAACACCATTATCCCAGAAACCCTAGACCCCCTCCAATTTGCATACTGCCCCACAGATGATGCAATCTCTATTGCACGCCACACTGCCCCTTCCCACCTGGACAAAAGGAACACCTATGTGAGAATACTATTCACTGACTACAGCTCAGCATTCAACCCCACAGTGCCATAAAAGGACCCTGGGACTAAACACCTCCGTCTGCAACTGGATCCTGGACTTCCTGACGGGCCGACCCCAGATGGTAAGGGTAGGTAAGAACACATCCGCCACGCTGATCCTCAACACAGGGGCCCCTCAGGGGTGCGTGCTCAGTCCACTCCTATACTCCCTGTTCACTCATGACTGCACAGTCAGGCACAACTCCAACACCATCATTAAGTTTGCAGATCAAACAACCGTGGTAGGCCCGATCACCGACAACGGGCAGCCTATAGGGAGGAGGTCAGAGATCTGGCCGTGTGGTGCCAGGACAACAACCTCTCCCTCAACGTGATCAAGACATAGGAGTTGATTGTGGACTACAGGCAAAAGAGGACCGAGCATGCCCACATTCTCATCGACAGCGCTGCAATGCAGGTTGAGAGCTTCAAGTTCCTTGGTGTCCACATCACCAACAAATTAAAATTGTCCAAGCACACCAAGACAGCTGTGAAGAGGGCATGACAAAACCTATTCCCCCTCAGGAGACTGTGGCATGGGTCCTCAGATTCTCAAAAGGTTCTACAGCTGTACCAGAGAGTATCCGGACTGGTTGTATCACTGCCTGGTATGGCAACTGCTCAGCCTCCGACCGCTAGACACTACAGAAGATAGTGTGTACTGCCCAGTATATCACTGGGGCCAAGCTTCCTGCCATCCAGGACCTCTATAACAGGCGGTGTCAGAGAAAGGCCCTAAAAATTGTCCAAGATTCCAGCCACCCTAGTCATAGACTGTTCTCTCTGCTTCCGCATGGCAAGCAGTACCGGAGCGCCAAATCTAGGTCCAAGTGGCTTCTAAGCAGCTTCTACCCCAAGCCATAAGACTCCTGAACATCTAATCAAATGGCTACCCAGACTATTTACAATGCCCCCCCTCTTTTACACCACTGCTACTCTGTTATCATCTATGCATAGTCACTTCAATAACTCTTACCTACATATTACCTCAACTAACCAGTACCCCCTGTATATTGCCTCACTATTGTTATTTTACTGCAGCTCTTTAATTACTTGTTACTTTTATTTCTTATCCGTATTTAATTTAACTGCACTGTTGGTTAGGGGCTCGTAAGTATGCAAGAGGACTGACTGGCTACTCCTTCGGATCCAGTTTTTTCTTCTTAGTTTTCTTTTCCTACCCACTGTGCTTCTACATCTGCATTGCTTGCTCTTTGGGGTTTTAGGCGGGGTATGTATGTATGCATGCATGTCAGGATGTGTACATATGTTTTACACTTGTTTGGTTACTACATGATTCCATGTGTGTTATTTCTTAGTTTTGATGTCTTTACTATTATTCTACAATGTAGCAAATCGTCAAAATAAAGAAACCCTTCAATGAGTGTGTCCAAACTTATGACTGGAACTATATATGTATATTGTCATCATTTAGCAGATACTTTAATCCAGAGTGATTTACAGGAGCAATTGTTCAAGGGCACCGACAGATTGTTCACGTAGTCAATTCTGGGATTCAAGCCAGTGAAATTTCAGTTACTGGCTCAACACTTAACCAATAGGCTACCTGCCTCCCCAGGTAAGTAGCTTTGTCAGTTGGTGACAACTGCCTATGTAAAAAGGGCTTTATAAAATATTTGATTGATTGACTATACCTTGATCCTGAAGCAATGCCAAGGAAGTGCAAGTGTGTGTGCCAGCAAGAAAGAGTGACAGGACAGAATGAAGACATCGCTCTTAATGCATTCAAATCATAAAAAGCGCAATCTATTTAGCAGCGATGGCATTGAGACGAAGCAGACGAACAGAGGCTAATTGAAGTTTGGACTACATTCATTGCATCTACAATCAACCCTTCCTTAAACCATAATAAAAGAGGAAGTCACTAATGTTGCCAATCACATCAGATCTTTTTCAGAGCTGATCTTATTGGTCAAAAGACAAATTAGTGAGGTAGAAAAAATCTGAATTGGGCTGCCTCTAAACGCAGCCTGTCTTCTTCCCAAATGGCACCCCATTCCCTTTATAGTGCGCATAGGCCTCTGGTCAAAAGTAGTGTAATGGAGAATAGGATGCCATTTGGAAAACATCCTAAAACTCAGTCAGTCTATAAAGTACAACTACAAATCACAACATTGTCTACACATTGCACACATAGGGGAGACGGTTACTTTCTCACAGCCCACATCATTGGTTACATTTTTATTTATATTTACAGTAAATTTGTTATAAATATAATACATAATCTGAAAAGCATTTGAGTAAATACATACATTTAAATAACAGCTTGAGCACAAGGTGGAAGTCCAATGAGGGAGATGTATAGGGATCATGTTGACTTTACTGGTTCATACGTTGGTTTGTTTGTTTTGTAGAAAACTAAATGTGTGCACGTGGTGACTGACAGCACGGTCAGTCCAGATGGACTACAGGCTCACAGACAGGTGGGACAGGCAGTATCTGTATTAGAACCTCTCAGTCAGAGTTTGTTTGTCAGTCACATACTGTAGTATAGTGGTTAAACGCTGGGTCATATTCTAAAATGTTTGTGATGTGCTGATGGTCTGGTCCATGTGACCACACAACAGAAAACCCTGGTCATGGTCAGTCTCATTGAGGCAGAGGCAGTTTTTCCTACTTTCTCATCCTGGTTAATCCAAGAAGTAAACGACATCTGTCGCCACGGTGACAACTGCTCAACAACATGCGATTAGTTTTTCAACAATAAAAATAAAAATAAATCTCTGGCGGTAGACAGATGACACCAGTGTCGTAGGAGACAGATGTTGTAAACTCAGACGGCAACAGCGTGTCTGTTCTCCTCCCCGTTCACTGGTCAATTTCATCAAATAAAAAAGGTCAAAACCAAAGTGCATCAGCTGAGATGACAGAATAACAAACAGCAATAATACACAGAGAGAAAACAGATCCTTCTTCCACATGTAAGTCCATGATGCTTTGCTTTGTTGCTGGGACATAACATAGCTACTGGGGGGTTTATTTAACAACAGTCTGACCATTGCAGTGGTTACAAGCTCAATTGATGCCCAATTCCATTCAAACATTTTATATATATTTTTAAATACATCTTACATCAAAACTGCTTTCCTTAGTCCAGTATTGAGTGTACTAGTTTGGAAAAAAGAGTCAAATTTTTAGGGAGTGGAGTGGTGGAAAGATATTTCTGCTTGGTAGCTGGTTCCGAGCTTTCAATAGTTTCTTAACCAATGGGGAGCCTTGGTAGTGGTGATTTGCAGATAATTGTTCATTGGTTATTGTTGGGTGGGTGGGCGGGCAGGCAGACTTAGGATCCTAATCGTTAGGGCACACTGTAGTAAAACCTTTTGCAACAGAAAATGAAAAATAGCCTTTCAAGTAGTCCCTCCCTGTTTTCTTCAGGTTTATGCCTAATGAAGACAGCCCAGTGTTCAAGCATTGTTGATCGTAAAGAGCGGGTGATGTGGGATTTGGAAGATATTTCTTGCTGGGTGGGTCTCTGAGCTCTCAACGCTGTTGTTGCCAACAAATGGAGAGTCTTCGTAGTGATGATTGACAGATGGTGGTTAATTCATAGTTGATGATGGGGGGCAGGACAATGTTCAGGTGCTGTTAATGATGATTAGTCCAGGCGTGGCCGTCTGCTGGCTGGTCTCACACATGGCTCCCTGGTCAGCCAGCTTGGCGAAGACCCGTGGAGTTCCCAGGTTATAGACGCCCGCATGCAGGAAGCCGGCTCTCAGCGGCAGCCGCATCACTTCCTGTGCCCTCAACTGCAGCTTGTATTGAGTCTGGCCCAGCCATGTAAATGAACCGTGCACCTCAAGAGACTCAGGACTGATGGAGGGAGGAAGAGGGAGAGAAAAAGGGATGATGAAAGAGGGGGATGAGAGGAAAACAATGAAAATTAAAACCTGGAGGATGAACGGGATGCAGTTATCAGGTATACATGTGCTCAGGGACATGAGGAATAGATGGCAGATTTAAAGATGCACTGTGCAGAAATCGCTCCGTCATTTCCTGGTTGCTGAAATTCTAAGTGTGTCTAATTTAAGTTTGTGACAATACAATTAAGTATCATGTAGAGAATCATTGCGTCATCTAAACTGCTGTGAAATATATTTTTCATAACCAAAAAGATTGTATTTTGAAGCTGGTGTACAAAACCAAAAGATGCAAAAATGAAAGATTAAGCAAGGGAAGCATAGAAATAGTGCACATAGAACATATCTACTGCTTCTTAGACTTGCCTTCAATGAGAATGACAGATCTACAAGTACAAGTTCTACATGAATTTAGTCGGGTCGCCCAAAAAGTTACATATTGCATCTTTAACAGTACAGTGCGGAGCTAACGCACTAATAGGAGAAAATAGGACTAGGGACTACTGTGGGTGTGCGTGTGATTATATTTACCTGGTAGTTTTGTGTCGAAGGTCAATGATGGCATCAACTTGAGCCAGGGAGCAGTTAGATAGAGTCAAAATGACTGGAACCATACAGAGACTACATATAGACAGAGGGGGAGAGAGGCAGAGGGCGGGTAGTGAGGGGGAGAAAAGGGAAGGGGGAGTGAGCGACAGCGGGGGCGAGAGGGAGGGGGCGAGAGGGGGGTTATTATACTCATTCTATGTCACATTAACTAAAGCGCTGCACTTAATGTTCCTGACTATCAGTCTGTTTCTCCTCACTGTCTCCAAACCACACTAATAGTTATCATTTAATCTCCTCAAAGCACCTCTCTTCTGCCAGCAACAACAGTTCTAGAAATAATGACATTAGAGTTTAGAACAAAGTCATGTCAAAAGATAATCGTGTAAGTCCAGTTCTGACGAGTGAATTATGCGAGAATACGTGTGTCACCACCCTTGGGACAGGCAGGCTGACAGATTCCTCATCAACGGTTTCAGTTTAGAGTAGATTAGTATAGTGCCTGTTCAGAAGTAATTCTGCACTCCCATATCCTGTGGAGATCAGAGAGAGAGAGACACATTGCACTATCATCACAGCCCTAGCATTTCTGTCTTCCTGTCTCTTCCCCGGTCTCTTCCCCGGTCTGTATTTCAGTGCTCCAGGTGTCACCTGGCCCCTGAGCCATTCTTTTCTTCTGTTTAGAAGTCCAGTCATAGATACTGCTATAGGGCAAGTGGCATCCAAACCCATACAACCAGGACAGGTACCAAGACGCATGGGGAGAGAGAGAAGCAAAGAGATCTCTACCCTTTTCTTGGCTGGGTTGATAATGCATGCGTGCAAACATGTCTGTGTGCGTTGTGTATGGAATGTGTGTGCGGAATGTGTGTGTGCGTGTGTGTGAACGTGGGAGTGCGTGTGAACATGTCTGCATGCGTGACGTGTTACCTCTTCTGTACGAAGGAGTGGCTGTAGCTTTCGGGGTAGTGCAGGTTGGTCTTGATGAGGTGGGAGAGCTGTTCCATGGAGGGCCGTGTCATAGGAGGAGGAAGCTCTGGTTTAAACTTCAGCAGCACCATCTCTTGAGCCTCCTACAATTCCACAGGTCAGAGGAACACAACAGAATCCACACCATTATACACACAGCCTCCTACAACAGGACAGAGGAACAACACGAGGTCAGGACACAGGAACAGATGCCATTTCAACACACCATCTATACATCTCCTAAGCCTCCTACTAAACAACAGAGAAACAGAGACCATTGTGTCAAACAAACACTGCATTTATATACATGTAGTTACACAGACATTTTGTTGTGGCATAAATTGCAGCCTGCCCCGTCCAGGACTTTTGCCGTTACATGCCTTGATAGAGACATTCAGAGAACTATAATTAGACGTTTTGACAAAAGACAACTTTTCAGTTTGTGTGTGTGTGTGTGTGTGTGTGTGTGTGTGTGTGTGTGTGTGTGTGCACGCAGTCGTGGCCAAAAGTATTGAGAATGACAAATATTAATTTTCAAAGTTTGCTGCTTCAGTGTCTTTAGATATTTTAGTCAGATGTTACTATGGAATACTGAAGTATAATTACAAGCATTTCATAAGTGTCAAAGGCTTTTATTGACAATTACATGAAGTTGATGCAAAGAGTCAACATTTGCAGTGTTGACCCTTCTTTTTCAAGACCTCTGCAATCCGCCCTGGCATGCTGTCAATTAACTTCTGGGCCACATCCTGACTGATGGCAGCCCATTCTTGCATAATCAATGCTTGGAGTTTGTCAGAATTTGGGTTTTTGTTTGTCCACCCGCCTCTTGAGGATTGACCACAAGTTCTCAATGGGATTAAAGCCTATTTATTTTTGTTACAAGCCGTTTTTCGTTAAAGCCTATTTATTTTTATTACAAGCCGTGTTTCGTTAAAGCCTATTTATTTTTGTTACAAGCCGTGTTTCGTTAAAGCCTATTTATTTTTGTTACAAGCCATGTTTCGTTAAAGCCTATTTATTTTTGTTACAAGCCGTGTTTAGTTTAAAAGCTGTGTAAAGTTAATTTGTTTCAATGTACCGGTAGGCACCTGCGGCTTATAGACATGTGCAGCTTATTTATGTACAAAATACATATATTTTTTTAATTCAGTGGGTGCGGTTTATATTCAGGTGCGCTTAATAGTCCAGAAATTACGGTACATCAAGCTTTTGAGTCTACAAATGTTGGATGCATTTGCTCTTTTTTTAGTTGTGTTTTAGATTATTTTGTGGCCAATAGACATGAATGGTAAATAATGTAGTGTGTCATTTTAGAGTCACTTTTATTGTAATTAAGAATAGAACGTTACTAAAAACTCTCTACAGTAATGTGGATGCTACCATGATTACGGATAATCCTGAATGAATCGTTAATAATGATGAGAAAGTTAGATACACAAATATCATACCCCCAAGATATGCAAACCTCTTTTTTGGGGGGTATGAGATTTGTGCATCTAACTTTCTCACTCATCATTATTCACCCGATATGGATGAAAATACCCTCAAATTAAGGTTGACCGTCTGCACCTTTAACCTCAGTCATTGTTTGATTTCAAATCAAAAATTTTGGAGTATAGAGACAAAAGAATAAAATGCTTCACTGTCCCACTAATTACAGAGGGCACTGTATGTACGTGTGTGTGTGCCTGGAGTGTGTGCACCTCTTTCTGTCTGAGGGAGCAGGCCTCTTTGCCAATGGTCTGTAGTGCCACATGAAGCTGTCCTTCCAAGATCACCTGCTTGTTGTCTTCAACAACAAATGCCTGTCAACAACAAACAAATATTAGCAACCAACAACATATGCCTGTCAACAAGCATAAACAAATATTAGCAACCAACATACACCTGTCATCAACAAACAAATATTAACAACCAACAAATGCCTGTCAACAACAAATATTAGCAACCAACAAATGCCTGTCAACAACAAATATTAACAACCAACAAATGCCTGTCAGCAACAAACAAATATTAGCAACCAACAACATATGCCTGTCAACAAGCATAAACAAATATTAGCAACCAACAAACACCTGTTATCAACAAACAAATATTAACAACCAACATGTCTGTCAACAAACAAACATTAGCAACCAACATACGCATGTCAACAAACAAATAGTCAACAAGAACAAACAAACATTAGTAAATTCATTGGCCTGATGTCAATAGCAAAACAGCAAAAACAACTTCAGCAATCAGCTCAACAAAAACTTGACATAAAATTGACTATCAACGCATAATTAAAACAATGAAACAGGATGGAGAAAACAAAACAAAAAACAACTTCAGCATTTATTGACATCTTCAATAATGACATGAGTTAAATATACACTGCTCAAAAAAGGGAACACTTAAACAACACAATGTAACTCCAAGTCAATCACACTTCTGTGAAATCAAACTGTCCACTTAGGAAGCAACACTGATTGACAAAATGTCACATGCTGTTGTGCAAATGGAATAGACAACAGGTGGAAATTATAGGCCATTAGCAAGACACCCCCACAAAACGGAGTGGTTCTGCAGGTGGTGACCACAGACCACTTCTCAGTTCCTATGCTTCCTGGCTGATGTTTTGGTCACTTTTGAATGCTGGCGGTGCTTTCACTCTAGTGGTAGCATGAGACGGAGTCTACAACCCACACAAGTGGCTCAGGTAGTGCAGCTCATCCAGGATGGCACATCAATGCAAGCTGTGGCAAGAAGGTTTGCTGTGTCTGTCAGTGTAGTGTGCAGAGCATGGAGGTGCTACCAGGAGACGTGGAGGAGGCCGTAGGAGGGCAACAACCCAGCAGCAGGACCGCTACCTCCGCCTTTGTGCAAGGAGGAGCACTGCCAGAGCCCTACAAAATGACCTCCAGCAGGCCACAAATGTGCATGTCTGCTCAAACAGTCAGAAACAAACTCCATGAGGGTGGTATGAGGGCCCAACGTCCACAGGTGGGGGTTGTGCTTACAGCCCAACACCGTGCAGGACGTTTGGCATTTGCCAGAGAACACCAAGATTGGCAAATTCGCCTCTGGCGCACTGTGCTCTTCACAGATGAAGGCAGGTTCACACTGAGCACATGTGACAGACTTGACAGTCTGGGGACGCCGTGGAGAACGTTCTGCTGCCTGCAACATCCTCCAGCATGACCGATTTGGCGGTGGGTCAGTCATGGTGTGGGGTGGCATTTATTTGGGGGGCCGCACAGCCCTCCATGTGCTCGCCAGAGGTAGCCTGACTGCCATTAGGTACCGAGATGAGATCCTCAGACCCCTTGTGACACCATATGCTGGTGCGGTTGGCCCTGGGTTCCTCCTAATGCAAGACAATGCTAGACCTCATGTGGCTGGAGTGTGTCAGCAGTTCCTGCAAGAGGAAGGCATTGATGCTATGGACTGGCCTGCCCGTTCCCCAGACCTGAATCCAATTGAGCACATCTGGGACATCATGTCTCGCTCCATCCACCAACGCCACGTTGCACCACAGACTGTCCAGGAGTTGGCAGATGCTTTAGTCCAGGTCTGGGAGGAGATCCCTCAGGAGACCATCCGCCACCTCATCAGGAGCATGCCCAGGCGTTGTAGGGAGGTCATACAGGCACGTGGAGGCCACACACACTACTGAGCCTCATTTTGACTTGTTTTAAAGACATTACATCAAAGTTGGATCAGCCTGTAGTGTGGTTTTCCACTTTAATTTTGAGTGTGACTCCAAATCCAGACCTCCATGGGTTGATAAATTTGATTTCCATTGATAATTTGTGTGATTTTGTTGTCAGCACATTCAACTATGTAAAGAAAAAAGTATTTAATAAAAATATTTCATTCATTCAGATCTAGGATGTGTTATTTTAGTGTTCCCTTTATTTTTTTGAGCAGTGTACATTCCATCTATGTATAATTGGAGAAGGGAACAGCAACACCATAGAAGTTTTGGAATAGCGTGGGAGAACTAACAGTATTAAGTGAGTTGTAGTGGTTTAGTATTTATTAGGATCCCAATTAGCTGCTGCCTAGGCAGTCCAAACAGGACCCGTCAATATTTTTTTATATGTATAACAAACATACTATTGATGCGTAGGCTATGGTGTAATGGAATGTTTTGCCTTGTGGTAGGTTTTGTGGGTTGACACTTATGTAGATGTCATAAAAAGCCATAACATAACAATACATGTCACAACAGGTCTAAATATATGTGTCATAAGTGTTGTGACCATATAACAGGTTATGACACTTTATATCAGCTGTTATGACATTATGACATGATTATGACCTTGTCATAACGTGCTATGACGCTGGGTGTCAAGTAAAGTGTTTACCAATTGCAATAGAGGTCTATTTAAATTATGCAGTCGTACTAATCCTAATACAATTAGTAATAGTAGTGTATTTTAATTCTGTGATTTACCTTCCAGAGGACGATAATGTCGAGGTCCACCTCGTTGCACTTCCTGACCACACCTGTTATATCCTCAGTCCCACCCCCAGGACCCGCCCCCTGACTCCTGGAATGTCTCCCCTGTGTCTCCACGGCAATAAGCGGTCTCCAAGACTCCGAGGGCTGACACCTCCGGAAGAAGAAGTCTGCACATGGAGTGGTGGAGCTGATGATCTGAGGAGAGGAGGAGAAGAACAAGAGGAGAGGAGGAAGGAGAGGGGAAGACAATAGAGGAAAGAAGAAAGGGTGAGTGACAAGATAGCAGATAAAAAAGGGAGAGAGGAAAAGAGATGGTGGAAGGAAAACGTTGGAAAGGAAAGAAGGGAGGGAGAGAAGGTTTGGGTGGAGAGGGTAATGGTACAGCTATTTATTTTTATACATTCAGCAACACCGACCAGCAGTGACAGATAACCACTGTAAGAGGACAAGTGTTAACATACCTGTTCATTTCCAAGGCTCAGGTCTGCAAAGGTGTACTTCTCTAGTGACTTTGAGGTAGCTAAGACACAGAAGATAAGTCAGGAGAGAGAAGAGATTCTCCTCATTGTCTGACATTGTTGGTAATGAGAGTGTGTACCTTCGTGGGGTTTGCATCGTGTTGCTCTGAAGCACAGCTTGCCCCTCTCTCTGGTGGTGAGTTTGCAGTCTGGAATGACAAGAGGAGGGTGAAAGAAAGAATGAAAGAGACGTGTCCATGTCCTGTCTCCATCTGAACCGAACCCCTAACTCTAGCCCCCAACTCTAACCCCTAAGCCTAAAATATCAATTTTACAAGTGAGGACTGGCTAAATGGCCACACTTCTCAGAATTGTAGTTAGTTTAATATTCTTTTGTCGACTTCTGGTACTCACAAGTATAGTAAAACATATACAAACAACACCTCTCTAAAGGCCATCTGATTTTCTAACACATTGGAGAGACCCTGGATGTTCTCTTCAGCTTACTTATTACTATGGGCCAGCTGCAGCTCAGTGTTCTAAGCAGATAGTGTGTGAGTGAGTGTGATCAGTGTTCTAAACTCAAAGATGTGTGTGATCAAAAAACAGTTGTTACTATTACAGGAGAAGGGAACCCTGATGTAGCTTAATGTATTGTTATTACAGGAGAAGGAAACCCTGATGTAGCTTAATGTATTATTACAGGAGAAGGAAACCCTGATGTAGCTTAATGTATTGTTATTACAGGAGATGGAAACCCTGATGTAGCTTAATGTATTGTTATTACAGGAGAAGGAAACCCTGATGTAGCTTAATGTATTGTTATTACAGGAGAAGGAAACCCTGATGTAGCTTAATGTATTGTTATTACAGGAGAAGGAAACCCTGATGTAGCTTAATGTATTGTTATTACAGGAGAAGGAAACCCTGATGTAGCTTAATGTATTGTTATTACAGGAGAAGGAAACCCTGATGTAGCTTAATGTATTATTACAGGAGAAGGAAACCCTGATGTAGCTTAATGTATTGTTATTACAGGAGATGGAAACCCTGATGTAGCTTAATGTATTGTTATTACAGGAGAAGGAAACCCTGATGTAGCTTAATGTATTGTTATTACAGGAGAAGGAAACCCTGATGTAGCTTAATGTATTGTTATTACAGGAGAAGGA
Organism: Oncorhynchus kisutch; assembly: GCF_002021735.2. Classification (NCBI taxonomy): domain Eukaryota; kingdom Metazoa; phylum Chordata; class Actinopteri; order Salmoniformes; family Salmonidae; genus Oncorhynchus; species Oncorhynchus kisutch. The sequence continues at coordinate 19,637,651 of NC_034186.2, read as the reverse complement.
AACCCTGATGTAGCTTAATGTATTGTTATTACAGGAGAAGGAAACCCTGATGTAGCTTAATGTATTGTTATTACAGGAGAAGGAAACCCTGATGTAGCTTAATGTATTGTTATTACAGGAGAAGGAAACCCTGATGTAGCTTAATGTATTGTTATTACAGGAGAAGGAAACCCTGATGTAGCTTAATGTATTGTTATTACAGGAGAAGGAAACCCTGATGTAGCTTAATGTATTGTTATTACAGGAGAAGGAAACCCTGATGTAGCTTAATGTATTGTTATTACAGGAGAAGGAAACCCTGATGTAGCTTAATGTATTGTTATTACAGGAGAAGGAAACCCTGATGTAGCTTAATGTATTGTTATTACAGGAGATGGAAAACTGTTTGTAGGCAACTAACACTCTAGCCTCAGGCTGTGAACTAGTATGATCAATCAGTGGAACAGAGAGGGGAAGAGAGATGGAAAGAGGGAGAAAGGGATAAGAGACCATTTTGGCATATATACAGTACAATCTCTCTATAATCATCAGCAGCACACGAGTCAGACAGGGAGAGACCAAATAGGACAGGATTGAATAAAATAGCATATAAGGGTGTGGGGTGGTCTCTCTTTGCCACTCTGTCCTGGTGACTGCCAACTCTATAATCACCACATTTCCATATTTGATTACAGAGCGAACAAGAACAAAGTGACCTACATGCAAAAGTTCCCCCCGGTGGTGTGTGTGTGATTATTGGAACTACCCATATCTCACACTGCTCTAGGGTGCGGCTAAAAGATAATTCTGCCCTCGGCTGTGTGTCCTGGCCACCAGCCACACCACTGGTCTTCAGTCACAAAGCTAGTTCCCACAGGGATCATCTACCCAGCCTGGCAGAGCTGAAAAAGCTGAATAACAAGATCTGAATGAAAGCATTTAACACTGTATGAACTGCGAAGGGCGGTCCCATAGCTATAAATACAACATGAAAAGCCACCAATTGTAAGCCGCACTGGATAAAAGTGTCTGCTAAATGACTTAAATGTCAAATGCACTGTGACTTAGCAGCATACAAGATTCAGTAGCCTACTCTACCAACTGAACTAGGCTAGATAACCCAAGCTTACCTCTTCAAAAAGGTGAACCGCACTGATCAAACCACCAAAAGGCATATATCTAATGAACACAACATCTAAGGAACACAACCAAATACACCAAAGTCATCCAATAGACGCCAAATAGCTAAACTGGAAATTACTTTGTTGTTTTCACAGAGACACTGTTCCCTCTAATATTTTTCAGCACTGAGCAAATTTCAGGAGTTGTGAGCGGAAACTTGATTTTTTATTCTGTGAGACTTAAAAAAAAATTGTTATGCACATTATGACAACCATTTTGGGACAGATGTTTTACTTGTCCGAAAGCTCAAATCACTTAAAAAATTAATTATATGTAACACAAATGGCCAAATAGGTGACTTGCAGAGGGTAGTATTTGAAAAATTGAAGCTTGTCTCAAAACAGGACACTGCCCCTTTAAAAAACTCTGTACTTGACTTGCTTTTCAAAGACAATTAGATATGTACAAGTTTTGTGCTCTTGTAGGAAGCAATCACTCCCTCAAAATGTGCTGTAACTGGGCTAGACCCTCTGTGATCTCAAATGCACATCTATGCTTCTCTCTGAACACAGATGGAAAAAATGCTTGTGCTCGTGAAATAGGCTACTCTGATGAGCTCCTCAGCCTACAACAAAATCAACAACTCGGTCTTGAATTTAAATGTGGTTTGTTGCATTGATATGGACAAATGTTGATTCAATCCCAAGTTCCACAGTAGAGGGAACATTTGATCTGTTTAAAGCCATCGCAGGCTGGCAATTCTTCTGCGTAGGACTGCTACATTGCATATCACCTAGGGATGCAGACTCCTCAGCAACATAAAAAGCCTGAATGTAAATGTACAAATCAAAACCTGACACCAAAAAGTCAAACAGTTATCGAGTAAATGAGTTTAAAACTATTGTAGTGCTATCTGAGAGGGTTACGGAGAGCAGAGGGACAAACCTTTGTTTTCTGCTGGGTTTATACACTTGTGTAGTCTCCACTGTTTACTGCTGCTAGAGACCTGTGCAATGTGGAACTCACGCACCCCAGCCTCACTCTGTGGAAGAGAGAGAGTGAAAGAGAGAGTGCAAGAGAGAGAGTGGAACTTTTAAACAACTTTTAAAGTCTACATACTGCAGTGTTTCCCCTCTATTCATTTAGCAGCGATGGGCAAATGTTTTTATTTTTGAAAATACTTTTCGGGATGGTAAATAATTTTTAGTGTAAAGTTATACCTTATACCAGATAAAGTATGCAGAGAAGATAATGGACCTATATATTTTATAATAAGGTCATCTTTGAGAACTAACAATCACCCAAATAAAAATAAGACAGTCAGGGAGAATATAAAATTCTAAAAATGTCATGGCACGGGGACCCCAATGATTTTGTTTTGATGTTTGAGTCACTCAGATAGCACAAGATGTATAGAATGTTTGGTAGCCATGAAGTCATGGCTCACAACATCATCCTGGAAACCCAAGACCCACTCCAATTCGCAAACCGCACCAACAGATCCACAGATGACACATTCTCAATTGCACTCCACACTGCCCTTTCCCACGTGGACAAAAGGAACACCTATGTGAGAATGCTGTTCATTGACGACAGCTCAGTGTTCAACACCATAGTGACCAAAGCTAAGCTAAGGACCCTGGAACTAAATACCTCCCTCTGCAACTGGATCCTGGACTTCCTGATGAGTGGCCCCTAGGTGGTAAGGGTAGGCAACAACATCTGTCATGCTGATCCTCAACACAGGGGCCCTTCAGGGGTACGTGCTTAGGCCCCTCCTGTACTCCCTGTTCACCCACGACTGTGTGGCCAAGCACAACTCCAACACCATCATTGAAACACAAATCGGGAGGAGATCAGAGACCTGGCAGTGTGGTGCCAAGACAACAGCATCTCCCTCAACATGAGCAAGACAAAGGAACTGCTCGTGGACGACAAGAAAAGTAAGGCCAAACACGCCCCCATTCTCATCAACTGGGCTGTAGTGGAGCGGGTTGAGAGCTTCAAGGTCCTTGGTGTCCTCACCACCAACAAACTACCATGGTTCAAACACAGATGACACGACAACGCCTATTCCCCCTCAGGAGACGGAAAAGATTTGGCATGGCTCCCCAGATGCTCAAAGAGTTCTACCGCTGCACCAGAGGGCATGCTGACTGGTTGCATCACCGCCTGGTATGGCAACTGCTTGGCATCCGACAGTAAATTGCTACAGAGGGTAGTGCGTACGGCCCAGTACATCACTGGGGCCAAGCTTCCTGCCAGAGGCCCTCTATACAAGGCAGTGTCAGAGGGAGATTTTTTTGTTGTCAAAGACTCCAGTCACAAGTCATAGACTGGTCTCTCTGCTACAGCACGACAAGTGATACCGGAGCACCAAGTCTAGGTCCAGAAGGCTTCTTAACAGCTTCTATCCCCAAGCCATAAGACTGCTGAACAATTAATCAGATGGCCACTTGGACTACTTGCATTGACACCAACCCCCTTTGTTTTTACATTGCTGCTACTCTGTTTATTATGTATTCAGTTACTTTACCACCTACCTACAGTGGTTTGTCCTTTAAAAGCTGCAACGAACTGCAGCACAGCTTGCGTAGTGCCGCAGAATTCTATGGCACGTTATTTAAGTGCCAACCACTGGTACCATTAATGCTAGTTAGTGCTAGTTTTACCACCAGAGGGCATCATTGAGAACCATTTGATAGCTTTCAATAGTTGCTGTACTAGAGAATTTAAAACCTTTTTTTGTAAGAACATAGTATATGGGACTGATTAAGAACATTTGCTTAATTAATTAGCTTAATATTATGGTGTTTCTCTACCAAGAAAAATTAAAAACCCTCTGAATTTCCGTTAGGATGGAACGGAAAATATGGCGCTGTACAACGTGACGGTCGGGAGTAGGCAGGCTACACTACTGGGCTATTTAGCTAAATAATCCCTGTGTCGTGCGGGCACGCGGGAGACCAGGTTTCAATTCCCCGATGGGGAGGAAGGAGTAGCCTGTCCTTGTAAATTATTATTTGTTCTTAACCTCTCTGAACCACCCATCCGGGATCCGTTATAATTGTCATCAGCAACGCTGAATAGCATAGCGCCTAGCATAGCATAGCGCTACTAGAAAATATTCATATTCATGAAATCACAAGTGCAATATTGCAAAACACAGCTTAGCCTTTTGTTAATCCAACTGTCATCTCAGATTTTGAAATTATGCTAGTCTGCACAATTATCAGTTTCTATTTAGGTTTATGTCACCCATTAATTGTCAGTTAGAGACACAGTAGGACCCAAAAGCATAATCAGTGCTCTAACTCCCCCTTGCACTGGACTGGAGCAATGAAGTGGAGACGCAGGGTACCGTACTAAACCACAAATGACCTCTAAGTACCGCAGCATAATCACAAAACCTTTAGTAGAGCAACCACTGTGCATGTACAAATGACCTCAACTATCCTGTACCCTCGCACATTGACTCTGCAAAATGTGTACAATTGCAGAAAATGTGCTTTAAATGCAAATCTTTCCTCATCCCCATGACAAAATGTGTACAATTGTAGGAAACCAGCTTAAAACAGCAACATTTCTGTGGAGCCAAGAGGGCCTGAATGCATGTGACCATGAATAACAATTTTCCATCAAATGTCAGCTTGACAGAGTGATTAAGTGGTATATGAGTATCGTGTTGACACGTGTGTTGAGCTCACTGTGTTGATGTTCTCCACATCGACAAAGACCAGCATGCTGCCATTCCTCCCCTCCTCCTCGGGCAGTGTGTTACTACGGCAGGCGGTGGCCCGGACCGACAGAGAACGACTGGCACAGATAAATACTGTGTGACGCAGCACCCTGTGACTGAGGGAGGGGGAGATGGAGGGTGATTGGGGAGCGAGGGAAAGGAGAGGGAGCAATAGAGAGAAAGAGGAGACAAGAGGCAGGTAGGAGATGGAGAGAGGGTAGAGAAAGAAACAGATGAAAGTAATGAGAGATTGAGTAATATAAATATGTTCTTGTCATGCATTTATAACTTTTATAAAGCTGGTGCTTAAAGTAATGCCACAGGCTCTATATAGTTTCAACTACAGAAACCACATCTCCAAAATGTCCCTGAATTAAAATGACACCATTTCACTTAAACAGAGATGATCAGGGACATTCTGTGAGATTTGAAAGGCCCCTATGAAGGGAAAAATAAATTAACTTAAGTAGCATGAGCATATGTTCTCAAAAGTGCCCTAATTTGACCTCATTCTATCACCAATGAGCTGAGCAGTGAGCACCGTCATTTAAAGCGAGACTGACGAACATTCAGGGGCACATTCAGGATAACTAAGGCTGCATTTACACAGGGAGCAAAAGATCAGAATTTAGCTGCCTGTGCAACTTGGGGTGCCGACACCTACAATAAGTACCGGAACCATTTTTTATTCTACATCTGCATCTCAGTGTTGAAGGTGTCACTACAGACCCTGGTTCGATTCCAGGCTGTAATCACAACCGGCCGTGATTGGGAGTCCCATAGGGCGGCTCACAATTGGACCAGCATCGTCCGGGTTAGGGTTTGGCTGGGGTAGGCAGTCATTGTAAGTAAGAATTTGTTCTTAACTGACTTGCCTAGTAAATGAAGGTAAAATATATATTTTTTTTACTGATTTAATTAAATATACGTTACATCAGTATGAATATACTTTACATCATAGTATTCCCTTTGAAGAAGATAAATGAGGAATCTCTCATGATTCACTCTTTGGTTCGTGTACTAGTGAATAACTTTCAACTCTCCTTATGCCTCGGTCCTACTTGAATATAAAAGGCTGCTCTTGCTCCCCTAATCTCTTTCACATCACACTACTTGGCTTGTGTGTTGTAGGTGAATACCAGTCTTCTCTCTCTCTCCCTACCTGATCTCCACTTGTGTGTGTAGATTTCATGATAATTTTTTTTACTAGATCACCTCTGTTCTCTTTCTTTATCGTAATGATAATAGTTTCTTGCATCAGGCAGCTTTCCCACAGCCCTACCTGAATATAATAGCTCCTCTCTCCTACCTGATAAGCAGTCTTCTAGTAGGCCTAATGTGTAGCGAGTAAAACGCTTCCCTAGGGGAGAGAGAGTGCACCCTGTTAATCAGGTAGTGGAGAGAGAGTGCACCCTGTTAATCAGGTAGTGGAGAGAGAAGGAGCACCCTGTTATAACAGGGTGGTCTCTCTCTCTCCACTACCTGATTACAACAGGGTGCTCTCTCTCTCTCTCTCTCTCTCCACTACCTGATTACAACAGGGTGCGCTCTCTCTCTCCACTACCTGATTACAACAGGGTGCTCTCTCTCTCTCCACTACCTGATTACAACAGGGTGCTCTCTCTCTCTCTCTACTACCTGATTACAACAGGGTGCGCTCTCTCTCTCCACTACCTGATTACAACAGGGTGCGCTCTCCCTCTCTACTACCTGATTACAACAGGGTGCGCTCTCTCTCTCTCCAGTACCTGATTACAACAGGGTGCGCTCTCTCTCTCTCTCCAGTACCTGATTACAACAGGGTGCGCGCTCTCTCTCTCTCTCTCTCTCACCTGATTACAACAGGGTGCACTCTCTCTCTCTCTCCAGTACCTGATTACAACAGGGTGCGCTCTCTCTCTCTCTCCAGTACCTGATTACAACAGGGTGCTCTCTCCCTCTCCACTACCTGATTACAACAGGGTGCTCTCTCTCTCTCTCTCCCATACTTCAATGGCTGATATAATGTGGCTTGTGTAGTGTGTACCGAGTTCTCTCTTGAATAACTCTCCCCTACCTGATCTTGACTTGCGAAGTGTGTAGTTAGAATACCAGACTGCTCTCCCCACCTGATCTTTCCTCCTTTCTCGGCGCCCTCGTAGTAGAACAGGAAGTTGATCTCATGGACTCCTTCCTGGTCTGGTCCTCTTAGCCACAGGGGGAGCTGGGTAGATTCTCCAGGCGTTAGCGTTCCCTCTCCTAGAGGGATCTCTGCTATCCTTTTACCCCCCGTACCAAACACTCCTCCTCCTCCCGACCCAAAGTCAGCCGCTGACACCAGCGTTACCGCGGTTACCGACCCAGGCGTGGCTCCTGGGGGTGTGGCCAGGGTCTTGTAGGCAGAACAGTTCTCAAAGGAGGTGGGGCTGAGGGGGGTGAGGGGTGTGGCTAGGGAGGAGCTTCCGAAGGTAAAGAAGTCTGGGTGCGTGGACGCCACCCGCAGGCCGCACAGGGGAACGTGACTCACATTACAGAATTCTACGTAGGCCTTCCTGATTTCACCGCATAGCAGGGCAGTAGGGAACTGGAGGAAGAATACCTGGAAGGGTAAAAAAAAAAAAGTTGAATTACAGCAGACAGAGACAGACAGGAGGGGAGAGAGAGATGGTGACGGAGACATGGGGACAGATAGAAGTTAGTTATTGTGCAACCTACTCCAGTGTAGCGGTCTTCCTCAGGAGAAAGACAGGCAAATATAAATCAGAAACTATTGGCTGCAAGTCATTTTTAAATATATACTAGTCTGAATTACTCCCATACTGTCCAGTTCAATCTAAAATGCTAAAACAACAAAAACAGTTAAAAAAATGTAAACAAGTAGATGAAATCCTTAAAGATGGAATAGTTAGAAACCACCCCCATTTTATTTCCACGACTATGTATGGAACAGTTTATGTATGTGCATGGACCAAAGACACATATACACCTAAACAAAAAATGTATACAGCACCAGTCAAATGTTTAGACACACCTACACTCATTCAAAATCTTTCTTTATTTTTACTATTTTCTACATTGTAGAATAATAGTAAAGACATCCAAACTATGAAATAATACATATCGAATCATCTAGTAACCAAAAAAAGTATTAAAGATTCTTCAAAGTAGCCACCCTTTGCCTTGATGATCGCTTTGCACTCTCTTGGCATTCTCTCAACTAGCTTCACCTGGAATGCTTTCCCAACACTCTTTAAGGGGTTCCCACATATGCTGAGCACCTATTGGCTGCTTTTTCTTCACTCTGCGCTCCAACTCATCCCAAACCATCTCAAATTGGGTTGAGATCGGGTGATTTTGGAGGCCATATCATCTGATGCAGCACTCAATCACTCTCCTTCTGGGACAAATAGCCCTTACACATCCTGGAGGTGTTTTGGGTCAATGTCCTGTTGAAAAACAAAATTATTGTCCCACTAAGTGCAAACCAGATGGGATGGCGTATCGCTGCAGAATGCTGTGGTAGCCATGCTGGTTAAGTGTGCCTTGAATTCTAAATAATTCACAGACAGTGTCACCACCAAAGCACCCCCACACATCACACCTCCTCCTCCATGCTTCACGGTGGGAACCACAACTACTCTGCATCTCACAAAGACACAGCGGTTGGTGTCCTTTTGTAGTGGTTTCTTTGCAGCAATTCGACCATGATAGCCTCATTCACGCAGTCTCTTCTGAACAGTTGATGTTGAGATGTATCTGTTACTTGAACACTGAAGCATTTCTTTGGGCTGCAATTTCTGAGGCTGGTAACGCGAATGAACTTATACTCTGCAGCAGAGCAAACTCTGGGTCTTTCTTTCCTGTGGCAGTCCTCATGAGAGCCAGTTTCATCATAGCGCTTGTTGTTTCTTTTAGAACAACTAAAATAAATATAGCTAGCTGCAAGAAGCAATGCCCGGGGTTCAAGCTTTGGCCCCATAGCACCACCAGCAGGACAAATTGCCCTAGGATGAGCTAATTATGTACTCCATATCATGCTTTACAAATAATAGAACTCAACATCAAACAAATCATGCAATATGCTTTTGATGCATTTTGGACCATTTTCAATGATGTTGACTACTTTCAAATGCCTTCTCTAGAACCGTTGCGCCGATTGGCACCAAATATGGTATATAGCGTCTATGTACCCTTCTATTTTCCAGGACTAGCGCAAACAATATGGCCGTTATGAGCCAATGAGCTTGTGTGAATGGTTTTTCCTGTCCACCATGCAGTCAAACTTAACCATAGTTTACAGCTAACAATAGGAGTTGTTGTCCACAAAGCAGCACGGAGGGCTCACAAGTGCCTGTCTATTTCTTACTTTGGATAGTGGATACATTATTTTAATACATTTTTTTATATTCGATTAGAGTTGTTGACGTCAATCGCCTGTATTCTATGAAGAGAGATGCTATGCTACTTACCTCATGTCATGAATATGCATAGCAATATAAAGGGCTATTTTTTATATTATAAATTTGCTGGAATGTTACATGTCCTACTTATATCAGTACACTCAAATAAACCTCACGTAGCAAATAAGCCATTAAATGTTTTGTTGACCAAATTCGAAACACTTTGACCTACATAAAAAAACTGATTGGTGAGCGAAAGAAACTAAACAACGCCTCCTGCTGAAGAAGACAGATTTGCGCCTCTTCCTTTCTGGCTAGTCTCATATCTGAGCATGTGTGCCAAACAGGTCAAGAGATAAATATGTGCCGGTTATAGCACCACCCTATGGTCAATCTGAAAGTGCTTGCATAATGTTGAGTCTTGGCAGTGTTTGGAACATGTGTACCAAGTTTTGTTACAATATGATGGCTTGTTATTGAGCCACCATGTGGCCAATTGGCACGGCATGAGAGGATGTGACATATGGGCATTGATCATCATGTAAAGTTGCACCCTCCTGGGCCTTACCATCTCGCTGGAATTGGACTTTTTTTCCCACCCATTTGGCAGAAGGTAAATAATGAACACCAAGAAATACAAGGTTTCCCCAGCCTCGCTGCTTGAACCCCAAATATCAAAAATAAAACACCATATTAAAAAGCAGAAGAATATCTTAAATCTGCCTTACGCAAAACCACAGACTTTTTACAATTACATCTAAACTGTTTTAAAATGTAGTTTGATACATATCAGGGTTAATTTGCTCATTTATGGCCATAATATTGGGTCAAATGACATTCATTAGACCTGGATTCATTGAATAGTTTAGTTTCAAAATGACAAAAAAAACACTGAAGCTCATTTCTGGGTAAGGGGTAGTGGACAGTGGTGAGTCAGTACCTCCAGCAGGGGCATGGGAGGGGTGATGGTGGGGTCAAGACGTCGGTCAGGACCGTGGCTGACAGAGGTCTTCTCCTCCTTGCTCTGGTTTAACCGCGGTCCCTGAATCTCTAGGTCCTGTCGACCACGAACCGATGTCCCCGCAGTCGCTGAGGGACCTTTAGAGAGTACCGCAACCACAACAAAGGTCGGGTGAGAAGGACCAAAACAAGTTTATAGCACTGGTTTTACAGTGTGTGTGTGTGTGTGAGACTGCATGACCATGTGTATGCGTTACCTTGGTTCTGCGAGAAACTGTTGCTGTTAATAGTAGAGTCTCCAGTAGAAGGGGTGGAGGCCAGGTTATAAACTAGACCCAGGATGGTGAGCTGACCAGTCTGGCGAGGAAGCAGCTTCAGACGAGCCTGCCAGGAGAGGAGGGAAAATACAGTTGAAGTCAGAAATGTACATACACCTTAGCCAAATGCATTTAAACTCAAGTTCACAATTCCTGACATTTAATCCTAGTAACAATTCCCTGCCAGTTAGGATCACCACTTTATTTTAAGAATGTGAAATGTCAAAATAATAGAAGAGAGAATTATTTATTTCAAATGTTATGCTTGGGGTCATTGTCCATTTGGAAGACCCATTTGGAACCAAGCTTTAACTTCCTGACTGATGTCTTGAGATGTTGCTTCAATATATCCACATAATTTTCCTACCTCATGATGCCATCTATTTTGTGAAGTGCACCAGTCCCTTCTGCAGCAAAGCACCCTCACAACATGATGCTGCCACCCCTGTGCTTCATGGTTGGGATGGTGGTTCTTCGGCATGCAAGTCTCCCTCTTTCTCCTCCAAACATAACGATGGTTATTATGGCCAAACCATTCTATTTTTGTTTCATCAGACCAGAGGACATTTCTCCAAAAAGTATGATCTTTGTCCACATGTGCAGTTGCAAACCGTAGTCTGGCTTTTTTATGGCGGTTTTGGAGCAGTGGCTTCTTCCTTACCGAGTAGCCATTCAGGTTGTGTCGACATAGGACTCATTTTACTGTGGATATAAATCCTTTTGTACCTGTTTCCTCCAGCATCTTCACAAGGTCCTTTGCTGTTGTTCTGGGATTGACTTGCACTTTTCGCACCAAAGTACATTCATCTCTAGAAGACAGAACGAGTCTCCTTCCTGAGCAGTATGACAGCTGCGTGGTCCCATGGTGTTTATACTTGCGTAATATTGTTTGTACAGATGAAGGTGGTACCTTCAGGTTTATGGAAATTGCTCCCAAGGATGAACTAGACTTGTGGAGGTCTACAATATTTTTTCTGAGGTCTTGGCTGATTTCTTTTGATTGTCCCATAATGTCACGCCAAGAGGCACTGAGTTTGAAGGTAGGCCTTGAAATACATCCACAGGTACACCTCCAATTGACTCAAATGATGTCAATTGGCTTTAGAAGCTTCTGATAGGCTATGACATCATTTACTGGAATTGTCCAAGCTGTTTAAAGGCACAGTCAACTTAGTGTATGTAAACTTCTGACCCACTGGAATTGTGATAGTGAATTATAAGTGAAATAATCTGTCTGTAAGCAATTGTTGGAAAAATGACTTGTGTCATGCACAAAGTAGATGTCCTAACCGACTTGCCAAAACTATAGTGGTTGTGGTTGAAAAACGAGTTAATGACCCCAACCTAAGTGTATGTAAACTTCCGACTTCAACTGTATCAGAAAGAAGAGTCATATACATCACATGACAATGATGAGCGAGGGGGAGAGAAAGAGAGAGATTGAACATAGAGTTAGAGAGAAGTCAAAGAAAATAAGAGGCAGAGAAATAAAAAAAAAATGGTAAGAGAGAGAGACCAAAAACTGCATAAAATCAGAAAAGATGCCACCGCTTACCACTCTTGTCTCCTCGGGACTCATGAAGAACTCTGGGATGACTTCTGTGGTGATGATGCCATCTTTCTGCACTGTCTGTAACGAGACCGGTTGTAAAAATGAGAGGTTAACGAGTTGAATGTGATGAGTTGAATGAAAAGTAACTGCTCTTACAGCACTGTAGCCTCACAGAGCGAAGGTAACACCAACAGTTGCTCTGATTCAGATGGGTTGGGTTAAATGCGGAAGACACATTTGAATTGAAGGCATTCAGGTGTACAATTGACTAGGTATCCCCCTTTCCCTTTCTTACCCTGGGAGCGATGGCCTCCTTCTCATTGGTGATGGTGACAGCGTCTCCAACCATGATGTCCTGCGGTTGTGGTCGAGAGAAGTCTTTGAACGTGAACTTCCAGAGCAGCGAGAGGTCTGAGAGAACCAGCGGAACCTTTAGAGGGTTCCGGAACGCCACCTCAACTATGATGGGTTCTACATAGGAGCAGAAAGAGAGACACCAGGATGAGAACAAACACAACCAAAGAAATGTGAGGATATCTAAGTATAGTGAATTCAAAACCATATGTAATATGCAGTACACAGAGTACACAAAGATTAAGAAAACCTTCCTAATATTGAGTTGCACCATTTTATGCCCCCCAGAACAGCCTCAATTCGTTGGGGCATGGACTACAAAGTGTCCAAAGCATTCCACAGGGATGCTGGCCCATGTTGACTCCATTGCTTCCCACAGTTGTGTGAAGTTGGCTGGATGTCCTTTGGGTGGTGGACCATTCTTGATAGACCTGGGAAACTGTTGAGCATGAAAAACCCCTCTCTCAGTTCTTGACACACTCAAACCGGTGCGCCTGGCACCTACTACCATAACTCGTTCAAAGGCACTTAAATCGTTTGTCTTACCCATTCACCCTCTGAATGGCACACATACTAGGGCTGACCCCATTTAGTCAACTGGTCAATTGTTTGGTTGATAGGGTGTTGGTTGACAGAGATTCCATTAGGCAAGAAAAAAAAAGGAGAAAAAAAAGGTTACTTGTGCACAAGACACCGGTCTGAGTGGACTAATCCATTGAATAATGCATAATCCATTGCGGAGTCCAAGACATGTGCTACCGAAATTGTGTATGGTTATATTTCGTAAGAACAATGGTGCAACACTAATACAAATATTATTTGTGCTTTTTTATTTTATTAAATGTGCTTTCTCCCGCGTTGGATAACAGTGGTTGTCCACGGTTCTGAAACACCAGCGTGCTGTTGAATTGGCGCCTTTCCCTAGACCTTGTTGCTCTATGCCTAATAGCAAAGTTACCCATATTGGTGTTGAGGACAATGCCGCAGAGTTTGGAGACGAGAAAACAGCCCTTCAATTTTCTATTTTTTATTATACCTTTATTTAACCTCTTGGTGACAGGGAGCAGTATTTTCACTTCCAGTTGAAATGCATGCCCAAATTCAACTGCCTGCTACTCATCCCCAGAAGATAAGATATGCATATTATTTGGATAGAAAACACTCTGAAGTTTCTAAAACTGTTTGAATCATGTCTAATGAGTATAACATAACTTATTTAGCAGGCGAAACCCCGAGGACAAACCACAGATTTTTTATTTTTTTGTTGTCTTGAAGTCACTCTTTTCAATGGGTTTTCATTGGGAATCCAGTTCCACTGGATGTCACCAGTCTTTAGAAATTGTTTGAGGTTTTTCCTTTGTGTAATGAAGAAGTAGCCCTGTTCAGAACGAGGGTCACTTGTAGTGTACTGTTAGATAGAGGCGCGTGACCAGAAACCTAGCTACAGTTTGTTATCCTCCTGTATTGAACACAGACCATCCAGTCTTCAATTTTATCGAATATTTACATAAAAAAAATACCTAAAGTTGTATTACAAAAGTAGTTTGAAATGTTTTTGCAAAGTTTACAGGTAACTTTTGAGATATTTTGTAGTCACGTTGCGCAAGTTGGAACCGGTGTTTTTCTGGATCAAACACGCCAAATAAATTGACATTTTGGATATGATTTGACGGAATTAATCGAACAAATGGACCATTAGTGATGTTTATGGGAAATATTAGAGCGCCAACAAAAGAAGCTCGTCAAAGGCATGAATTAAATTTTTATTTCTGCGTTTTGTGTCGCGCCTGCAGGGTTGAAATATGCTTTTCTCTCTGTTTACGGAGGTGCTATCCTCAGATAATAGCACCATTTGCTTTCGCCGAAAAGCCGTTTTGAAATCTGACATGTTGGCTGGATTCACAACAAGTGTAGCTTTAATTTGGTATCTTAAGTGTGATTTCATGAAAGTTAGATTTTTATAGTAATTTATTTGAATTTGGCGCTCTGCATTTTCACTGGCTTCCGGCCAGGTGGGACGCTAGCGTCCCACATATCCCAGTGAGGTTAATAACCGCTTAGGGATATGGAGACGCTAGCGTCTCTTGTGGCCAATAGCCTGGGGAAATGCAGAGCGCCAAATTCAAATAGTACGCGATAAAACTCAAACTTTCATTAAATCACACATGCAGGGTACTCAATTAAAGCTACACTCGTTGTGAATCCAGCCAACATGTCAGGTTTTAAAAATGCTTTTCGGCGAAAGCATGAGAAGCTATTATCTGATAGCATGCACCCCCCCGAACCACCTGAACGAGATGTAAACAAAAGAATTAGCGTAGCCGGCGCTACACAAAACGCTGAAATAAAATATAAAACATGCATTACCTTTGACGAGCTTCTTTGTTGGCACTCCAATATGTCCCATAAACATCACAATTGGTCCTTTTTCCCCGATTAATTCCGTCCATGTATACCCAAAATGTCCATTTATAAAGCCAGTCTGATCCAGAAAAAAAAACAGCGATCCAAAACACCACGTCTTGACAAAACATTTCAAAAGTTGCCTATAAACTTTGCCAAAATATTTCAAACTACTTTTGTAATCCAACTTTAGGTATTTGTAAACGTTAATAATCGATCAAATTGTTGAAGGGGCGATCTGTATTCAATAGCAGCAAGTCAACAATACATGCTCGATTTTCTCTCTTTCATAACTATCCACAGTGTAACCTCTGCCAGGAAGTGCCTCTTCTTCATTTCACCAAAGATTAACTTCAACCCAATCCCAAAGACTGGTGACATCCTGTGGAAGTTGTAGGAACTGTAAACTGGGCGCTATCTAATTTCCCTTGACAGACAATACAGGGAACTGCCAGAGGGCTTTTTTTTCTTTTTTTTCTTGGTGTTTTGCCTGCTACACAAGTTCTGTTATAGTCAGACATGATTGAACCAGTTTTAGAAACTTCAGAGTGTTTTCTATCCACACATACTAATCAAATGCATATACTATATTCCTGGCATGAGTAGCAGGACGTTGAAATTTTGCACGCTTTTTATCAAAAAGTAGAAATAATGCACCCTAACCTTTTAAGAGGTAACATTTCTCAAATTAACTTGAGTATATAGATATCATAGCAGTCATCAATTTAATAATTTCCTCATATCAGTCTTATTCTGAATGTTGTAGACTCGGGTCTCACTGATCATTCCGTACCACAAAAATTGATTTGGTCATTTATTTACTAACAAGCTAAATGATAACTTAATATATACACACACACACACACACACACACACACACACTGTATAGGTTATTGACTAGAAACTTAGTACCATGACAACAGGTCCCTCGCAGACCAACACAATATGATGTGTTACACAAGATGGCACTTTTTTTTAAAAAAGGGGAGAGAGAGAGAGCGAGAGAGACAACACCTGGATACATTTGTAAACTACGCTTAGTTTTGCCATAATACCTTGCCCCAAACTGCCACTCTTATGGGTAAGAAGTGTAACGCATGTATTTACGTGTTTAATAAGGTCTTCGTTGGGTATCTGTGGGGTAACTCTGTTGGGCCCAGGCCTTCGTGGGCTGAGTTCCGCTTCGTGAGAGAGGTTTGACGTAGGCCTTGTTCTTTGGATGGCCATCTCCTTCGTTCTCAGGTGTAAGTCTCTGATTGTCCACAAGATGTCACAATGGCCTTTCTCTTAGTTGCTTGTTTCCTTGTATTCGTTCTGGAAGAGTGGTCTTCTGAGCACGACTAAAATCATTCGCATGCATTCGTGAATGCAATTGCCGACATGGAACGGTTTATTTAACAGATAGGCTATTGATTATACCTAATTAAGTTGGTTTCCTCTCTCCTCATTTTTCATAGACAGTTAATTTTAAAAGGCCAAATAATCATTAGAAAACCCTTTTGCAATTATGCTAGCACAGCTGAAAACTGTTCTGATTAAAGAAGCAATAAAACTGGCCTTCTTTAGACAAGTTGAGCATCTGAAGTGTCAGCATTTGTGGGTTCGATTACAGGCTCAAAATGGCCAGAAACGATTAACTTCCTTTTTGAAACATATCAGTCTATTCTTGTTCAACAAGATCTCTTATCTACCAACATAGACAGGGCTCTAACTCCTCTTGCTCCACAATGAAATAGGGTGAAGGCCAGGCAGCAGGCTGTTAGCCAGCCTGCCAGCTAAGTAGAGTCTGCCACTAGCACAGTCAGTGTAGTCAGCTCAGCTATCCCCATTGAGACCGTGTCTGTGCCTCGACCTAGGTTGGGCAAAATTAAACATGGAGGTGTTCGCCTTACCAATCTCACTAGGATAAAGACCTCTTCCATTCCTGCCATTATTGAAAGAGATTGTGATACCTCACATCTCAAAATAGGGCTACTTAATGTTAGATCCCTTACTTCAAAGGCAGTTATAGTCAATTAACTAATCATAATCTTGACATGATTGGCCTGACTGAAACATGGCTTAAGCCTGATGAATTTACTGTGTTAAATGAGGCCTCACCTCCTGGTTACACTAGTGACCATATCCCCCGTGCATCCCGCAAAGGCGGAGGTGTTGCTAACATTCACAATAGCAAATATCAATTTACAAAAACAAAAAAAAGAAGTTTTCGTCTTTTGAGATTCTAGTCATGAAATCTATGCAGCCTACTCAATCACTTTTTATAGCTACTGTTTACAGGCCTCCTGGGCCATATACAGCGTTCCTCATTGAGGTCCCTGAATTCCTATCGGACCTTGTAGTCATAGCAGATAATATTTACATTTTTGGTGACTTTAATATTCACATGGAAAAGTCCACAGACCCACTCCAAAATGCTTTCGGAGCCATCATCGACTCAGTGGGTTTTGTCCAACATGTCTCTGGACCTACTCACTGTCACAGTCATACTCTGGACCTAGTTTTGTCCCATGGAATAAATGTTGTGGATCTTGATGTTTTTCCTCATAATCCTGGACTATCGGACCACCATTTTATTCCATTTGCAAATGCAACAAATAATCTGCTCAGACCCCAACCAAGGAGCATCAAAAGTCGTGCTATAAATTCACAGACAACAAAGATTCCTTGATGCCCTTCCAGACTCCCTCTGCCTACCCAAGGACGTCAGAGGACAACAATCAGTTAACCAACTAACTGAGGAACTCAATTTAACCTTGCACAATACCCTAGATGCAGTTGCACCCCAAAAAACTAAAAACATTTCTCATAAGAAACTAGCTCCCTGGTATACAGAATATACCCGAGCTCTGAAGCAAGCTTCCAGAAAATTGGAACGGAAATGGCGCCACACTAAACTGGAATACTTCCGACAAGCTTGGAAAGACAGTACCGTGCAGTATCGAAGAGCCCTCACTGCTGCTCGATCATCTTATTTTCCTCAATTAAGTTGGAAAAATAGGAACAATCCGAAAAAAATGTTTGATACTGTCGCAAAGCTAACTGAAAAGCAGCATTCCCCAAGTAAGGATGGCTTTCACTTCAGCAGTAATAAATTCATGAACTTCTTTGAGGAAAAGATCAGGATTATTAGAAAGCAAGTTACGGACTCCTCTTTAAATCTGCATATTCCTCCAAAGCTCAGTTGTCCTGAGTCTGCACAACTCTGCCAGGACCTAGGATCAAGAGAGACACTCAAGTGTTTTAGTACTAGATCTCTTGACACAATGATGAAAAAAATCATGGCCTCGAAACCGTCAAGCTGCATACTGGACCCTATTCCAACTAAACTACTGAAAGAGCTGCTTCCTGTGCTTGGCCATTCTGTGTTGAACATAATATCCACCGGATGTGTACCAAACTCACAAAATGGCAGTAATAAAGCCTCTTGAAAAAGCCAAACCTTGACCCAGAAAACAAAAACTATTGTCCTATATTGAATCTTCCATTCCTCTCAACATTTTTAGAAAAGGATGTTGCGCAGCAACTCACTGCCTTCCTGAAGACCAAAAATGTATACGAAATGCTTCAGTCTGGTTTTAGACCCCATCATAGCACTGAGACTGCACTTGTGAAGGTGGTAAATTACCTTTTAATGGCATCAGACTGAGGCTCTGCATCTGTCCTCGTGCTCCTAGACCTTAGTGCTTCTTTTGATACCGTCGATCAACATATTCTTTTGGAGAGATTGGAAACCCAAATTGGTCTACACGGACAAGTTCTGGCCTGGTTTAGATCTTATCTGTCGGAAAGATCAGTTTGTCTCTGTGAAAGGTTTGTCCTCTGACAAATCAACTGTAAATTTCGGTGTTCCTCAAAGTTCCGTTTTAGGACCACTATTGTTTTCACTATATTTTACCTCTTGTGGATGTCATTCGAAAACATAATGTTAACTTTCACTGCTATGCGGATGACACGCAGCTGTACATTTCCATGAAACATGGTGAAGCCCCAAAATTGCCCTCGCTCGAAGTCCGTTTCAGACATAAGGAAGTGGATGGCTGTAAACGTTCTACTTTTAAACTCGGACAAAACAGAGATGCTTGTTCTAGGTCCCAAGAAACAAAGAGATCTTCTGTTGAATCTGACAATTAATCTTGATGGTTGTACAGTCGTCTCAAATAAAACTGAAGGACCGTGGCGTTACTCTGGACCCTGATCTCTCTTTTGACGAACATATCAAGACTGTTTCAAGGACAGCTTCTTTCCATCTATTAACATTGCAAAAATCCAAAATCCAAAAATGAATCCATGCTTTTGTTACTTCTAGGTTAGACTACTGCAATGCTCTACTTTCCGGCTACCCGGATAAAGCACTAAATAAACTTCAGCTAGTGCTAAATATGGCTGCTAGAATCCTGACTAGAACCAAAATATTTGATCATATTACTCCAGTGCTAGCCTCCCTACACTGGCTTCCTGTTAAGGCAAGGGCTGATTCCAAGGTTTTACTGCTAACCTACAAAGCATTACATGGGCTTGCTCCTACCTATCTATCTGATTTGGTCCTGCCGTACATACCTACACATACGCTACGGTCACAAGACGCAGGCCTCCTAATTGTCCCCAGAATTTCTACAGCTGGAGGCAGGGCTTTCTCCTATAGAGCTCCATTTTTATGGAATGGTCTGCCTACCCATGTGAGAGACGCAGACTGTGTCTCAACCTTTAACCTCTTGGATTTAGGGGGAGCTATTTAAATTTTTGGATGAAAAAAGTTCCCGTTTTAAACAAGATATTTTGTCACGAAAAGATGCGACTATGCATATAATTGACAGCTTTGGAAAGAAGACACTGATGTTTCCAAAACTGCAAAGATATTGTCTGTGAGTGATACAGAACTGATGTTACAGGCGAAACCCAGATAAAAATCCAACCAGGAAGTGCCACATTCTTTGAAACCGCCTCATGCCAATGACTACTTATATGGCTGTGAATGAGCTATGAATGAGCTTACGTTTTCCACGTTTTCTCCAAGGTGTCTACAGCATTGTGACGTCTTTTTAGGCATTTCCATTGAAGAATGGCTGTAAGGGAACATATATAGCATGTGGTCACATGGTGTCTCCTGCAGAAAATCTTGCGTAAAAAACTGAGGTAGCCATTTTTCCAATCGCTTCTTATGAGAAACCAATTGCCTCGACGGATATATTATCGAATATATATGTTAAAAACACATTGAGGATGGATCCTAAACAACGTTTGCCGTGTCTCTAATTTTGAAAAAAGTTTGGCGTTATAGTTGTAGCATTTTCCGGTCGATTTCTCAGCCATGCATGATGAAGAAACGGGAGCTATTTCTCCTACAAAAATAATCTTTTTGGAAAAAAGGAACATTTGCTATCTAACTGGGAGTCTCCTGAGTGAAAGCATCTGAAGTTCTTCAATGGTAAAATGATTTAATTTGGTTGCTTTTCTTATTTTTGTGAAAATGTTGCCTGCTGCCAGCAGAGCCTAGCATAGCATTATGCCATGATAAACTTACACAAATGCTTGTCTAGCGTTGGCTGTAACGCATATTTTGAAAATCTGAGATGACAGTGTTGTTAATAAAAGGCTAAGCTTGTGTTTGAATATATTTATTTCATGCGATTTTCATTAATAGGAAACATTTCTAGGGGTATTTATGTCCGTTGGGTTATGCTAATGCTTTGAGGCTATGATTGCGCTCCCGGATACGGGTTTGCTCATCTTTACTGAAGGCTCATCTTTACTGAAGACTCATCTCTTCAGTGGGTCATATGATTTTTTGTTTGTTAATTCTTTTTTATTTTTTTTACCCCTTTTTATCCCCAATTTCGTGGTATCCAATTGTTTAGTAGCTACTATCTTGTCTCATCGCTACAACTCCCATACGGGCTCGGGAGAGACGAAGGTTGAAAGTCATGCGTCCTCCGAAACACAACCCAACAAACACAACCCAACCCGCACTGCTTCTTAACACATTGCGTATCCAAACCGGAAGCCAGCCGCACCAATGTGTCGGAGGAAACACCGTGCACCTGGCAACCTTAGTTAGCGTGCACTGCGCCCGGCCCGCCACAGGAGTCGCTGGTGCGCGATGAGACAAGGATATCCCTACCGACCAAGCCCTCCCTAACCCGGACGACGCTAGGCCAATTGTGCGTCGCCCCAAGGACCTCCCGGTCGCGGACGGTTGCGACAGAGCCTGGTCACGAGCCCAGAGTCTCTGGTGGCACAGCTAGCACTGCAGTACAGCGCCCTTAACCACTGCGCCACCCGGGAGGCCCAGTGGGTCATATGATTGAGTGTAGTCTGGCCCAGGAGTGGTAAGGTGAATGGAAAGGCTCTAGAGCAACGAACCGCCCTTGCTGTCTTCTGCCTGGCCGGTTCCCCTCTTTCCACTGGGATTCTCTGCCTCTAACCCTATTACAGGGGCTGAGTCACTGGCTTACTGGGGTTCTTTCATACCGTCCCTAGGAGGGGTGCGTCACTTGAGTGGGTTGAGTCACTGATGTGATCTTCCTGTCTGGGTTGGCGCCCCCCCTTGGGTTGTGCTGTGGTGGAGATCTTTGTGGGCTATACTCGGCCTGGTCTCAGGATGGTAAGTTGGTGGTTGAAGATATCCCTCTAGTGGTGTGGGGGCTGGTGCTTTGGCAAAGTGGGTGGGGTTATATCCTTCCTGTTTGGCCCTGTCCGGGGGTGTCCTCGGATGGGGACACAGTGTCTCCTGACCCCTCCTGTCTCAGCCTCCAGTATTTATGCTGCAGTAGTTTATGTGTCGGGGGCTAGGGTCAGTTTGTTATATCTGGAGTACTTCTCCTGTCAAATTCACACAGGACACCGAATAGAAGTGTGCTCTCTCATATTCTCTCTTTCTTTCTCTCTCAGAGGACCTGAGCCCTAGGACCATGCCTCAGGACTACCTGACATGATGACTCCTTGCTGTCCCCAGTCCACCTGGCCGTGCTGCTGCTCCAGTTTCAACTGTTCTGCCTTATTATTATTGGACCATGCTGGACATTTATGAACATTTGAACATTTTGGCCATGTTCTGTTATAATCTCCACCCGGCACAGCCAGAAGAGGACTGGCCACCCCACACCCCGCCTGGTTCCTCTCTAGGTTTTGGCCTTTCTAGGGAGTTTTTCCTAGCCACCGTGCTTCTACACCTGCATTGCTTGCTGTTTGGGGTTTTAGGCTGGGTTTCTGTACAGCACTTTGAGATATCAGCTGATGTACGAAGGGCTATATAAATCAATTTGATTTGATTTGGAAGACGCATTTGCGACCAAGCTTTAACTTCCTGATTGATGTTGTTTCAATATATCCACATAATTTTCTTTCCTCATGATGCCATATATTTTATGAAGTGCACCAGTCTCTCCTGAAGCAAAGCACCCCCACAACATGATGCTGCCACCCCCGTGCTTCACGGTTGGGATGATGTTCTTCGGTTTGCAAGCCTCCCCCTTTTTCGTCCAAACATAACGATAGTCATTATGGCCAAACAGTTCTATTTCTGTTACATCAGACCAGAGGACAGTTCTCCAAAAAGCAGGAGCTTTGTCCCAATGTGCAGTTGCAAACCGTCGTCTGGCTTTTTTATGAAGGTTTTGGAGCAGTGGCTTCTTCCTTGCTGAGCGGCCATTCAGGTTCTGTCATTATAGGACTCGTTTTACTGTGGATATAGATACTTTTGTACCTGTTTCCTCCAGCATCTTCACAAGGTCCTTTGTTCTGGGATTGATTTGCACTTTTCGCATCAAAGTACGTTCATCTCTAGGAGACAGAACGCATCTCCTTCCTGAGCGGTATGACGGCATGGTGTTTATTCTTGCGTACTATTGTTTGTACAGATGAACGTGGTACCTTCAGGCCTTTGGAAATTGCTCCCAAGGATGAACCAGACTTGAGGTCTACAATTTTTGGCAGATTTTTTTTATATTTTCCCATGATGTCAAGCAAAGAGGCACTGAAGGTAGGCCTTGAAATACATCCACAGGTACACCTCCAATTGACTCAAATTATGTCAATTAGCCTATCAGAAGCTTCTAAAGCCATGACATAATTTTCTGGAATTTTCCAAGCTGTTTAAAATCTTGGAACTACCCATCCCGGATCCGGGAGAAAAGCATAGCGCAACGGTCAAAAAATATTACTAGAAAATATTCATATTCATGAAATCACAAGTGAAATATAGTGAAACACAGCTTAGCCTTTTGTTAATCACTCTGCCATCTCAGATTTTGAAATTATGCTTTACAGCCAAAGCAAGACAAGCGTTTGTGTAAGTTTATCGATAGCCTAGCATAGCATTATGTCCAGCAAGCAGCAGGAAGCTTGGTCACGAAAATCAGAAAAGCAATCAAATTATTCATTTACCTTTGATGAGCTTCGGGTGTTTTCACTCACGAGACTCCCAGTTTGACAGCAAATGTTCCTTTTATTCCATAAAGATTATTTTTATACCCTAAATACCTCCGTTTGTTGGTCACGTTATGTTGAGAAATCCACCGGAAATAGCGGTCACGACAACGCCGTCCATAATGTCGACAGAAACATGGCAAATGTTTTTTATAATCAATCCTCAAGGTGTTTTTCAAATATCTATTCGATAATATATCAACCGGGACAATTGGCTTTTCAGTAGGAGCGAGAGGAAAAATGACACTGTCTTTTACGCAAGAATCACTCTGAGACCCCTCAGCTGGCCACTTACGCAATGTAGTCGTTTACGCTCATTCTTCAACATAAAGGCGTGAAACTACGTCAAAATGCTGTAGACACCTTAGGGAAAACGTAGAAAAAGGAACCTGGTTGATATCCCTTTCAAAGGCCAATAGGAGTGCATAGGAACACAACGGTTTCAAAACATGAGTCACTTCCTGATTGGATTTTTCTTAGGCTTTCGCCTGCAATATCAGTTCTGTTATACTCACAGACAATATTTTTACAGTTGGAAACTTTAGAGTGTTTTCTATCCTAAGCTGTCAATTATATGCATATTCTAGCATCTGGTCCTGAGAAATAGGCCGTTTACTTTGGGCACGTTATTTTTCCAAAAATGAAAATAGTGCCCCCTAGATTCAAGAGGTTAAATGCACAGTCAACTTGCTGTATGTAAACTTCTGACCCACTGGAATTGTGACACAGTGAATTATGAGTGAAATAATCTGTCTGTAAACAATTGTTGGAACTGTACTTGTGTCATGCACAAAGTAGATGACCTAACCGACTTGCCAAAACTATAGTTTGTTAACAAGAAATTTGCAGAGTGGCCTCATTATTGTTATTCTTATCGTGTTAATTATTATTACTTTTTATTTACTTTGTAAATATTTTCTTAACTCTTCTTGATCTGCACTGTTGGTTAAGGGCTTGTAAGTAAGCAGGTGCTGACCTAACATAATCATAAGGTGTGCTTTCGCCGTAAAGCCTTTTTGAAATCTGACATTAAGGAGAAGTTGCATTAAGGAGAAGTTTATCGATATTTCCATGCATAACACTTGTATCTTTTATCAATGTTTATTATGAGTATTTCTGTAACTTGATGTGGCTCTCTGAACGTTCACCGGATGTTTGTTTGAGACAATACATTTCTGAACATAAAACAACCATTTCAAATGAGGTTTTTGGACATAAAGATTAACTTTATCCAACAAAACACACATTTATTGTGTAACATGAAGTCCTGTGAGTGCCATCTGATGAAGATCAAAGGTTAGTGATTCATTTCATCGCTATTTCTGACTTTTGTGAGGGCTCTCCTTGGCTGGAAAATGGCTTTATGGTTTTCTGTGACTAGGTGCTGACCTAACATAATCGTTTGGTGTGCTTTCGCCGTAAAGCCTATTCGAAAATCGGACACTGTGGCTGGATTTACAAGACGTTTATCTTTAAAATGGTGTAAAATACTTGTATGTTTCAGGAATCTTTATTATGGGATTACTGTTGTTTTGAATTTGGCACCCTGCAATTTCACTGACTGTTGACGAGGTGGGAGGTAGCGTCCCACATATCCCAGAGAGGTTTAACAAGTGACATCAGTAAGGGATCATAGCTTTCACTTGGATTCACCTGGTCAGTCTGTCATGAAAAGCAGGTGTTCCTAATGTTTTATACACTCAGTGTGTGTGGGTGCAGGTATGGGGTTGTATGGGCTAACTATCGAGTTTCCAGACTCATTCTTTAATGAGAAAGTGAGATACGAAAAGTGATGAGGAAATGGGAGAGGTGTTGTACGGAGGAGAGTAACTGTTTTTACCTTCTACTACAGCCAGCGGGAAGTGGAGATTGTCTGTCTGACTGTTGAGGCAGCACTGGGTAGGGTAGAACGTTGACGGGACAACCCCACGGTTGGCGGCGGCAACCACCTGTTCCTCGAGGTCCTGCCACACGGCAGCTAGGTCCTGGTCAAACTCCTGGTCCAAGGACACATGGGTGGCAGCCTGCTTCTCACCTGATCAATAACCAATATCACAAGAAATACAATTGATCAAGCAATCAGGTCATTATGGATCAAACAAGCACTATCCAGTAGAACATAGATTTCTGCCTGGGAAATTAAATATATTAATAACAACTTGACAAGGACATTGTGGATCAAAACAATTACTGTGTGAGTAGGTTGGTGCAAAAGGGATACATACACTACCCTCCATATGCATTTGCAGTGAAGCTAAAATATTCAATTTGGCTCTATATTGCAGCATTTTGGAAGTTAATGGTGAATAACGTATTGTGTAAAGAAAAAATGCTCATCTCCCCTGTTATTGGTAATGGTGATAGGTTATCGTGTTGTTGAAGCCTCTAATCCTCATTGGGGCGGCAGGGGAGCCTCGTGGTTAGAGTGTTGGACTAGTAACCACAAGGTTGCAAGTTCAAACCCTCGCGCTGACACGGTACAAATCTGTCGTTCTGCCCCTGAACAGGCAGTTAACCCACTGTTCCTAGGCCGTCACTGAAAATAAGTTGTTCTTAACTGACTTGCCTAGTTAAATAAAGGTAAAATAAATACAATTATTAAATTACATTATCAGGATTAATTTAGAAGTCTTCAGAAATATCTTATCTACTCAACTAAAGTTATCATTCACCATTCTTTTTCTATTGGGCAAAACATAACCAAAACAAATCTATTCAACAAGTGTGTAGTCACAAGCTTGACGTAGTCATTGCGTGCTAGGAATATGGGACCAAATAATACATGTTTTAAAGTAGTCATACACCTAGAGATGAAGATGAACCAAAACCCGATTGCGAAATAATGCTTTTTGGGGTATTCATTGATGAAAATACCAGGTGATGTAAATACATTTGAAGGGTCATGCTCATCTGTCTATGGGTTCATTTGAATAATTTCGTAGAATTAAATTGGTGTTAAATTCGTTATGAATCTTAGTTATCACACACAGCATACAGATAGAGCCTTTTAAGCAGAAAATCTGTCAGGCAGCACTTTTATAAGCCAATCATTGTGCAACAATTCTAAATGCAATGTTCGGCTAAAAATATTTTTGGGGTTACCATTAAAAATAGCTAATATTTAAATTTCTCAACTGGTAATTGAAGCACGATTCCCATTAGCCATTCAAATGCATAGGCAACGGAAGGCAGGGTTCATCAATGCATCACACACCACTTTGCAATGAGCTGGAGGCAGTATGGATCTTGAAAACATATACAGTGGGGAGAACAAGTATTTGATACACTGCCGATTTTGCAGGTTTTCCTACTTACAAAGCATGTAGAGGTCTGTAATTTATCATAGGTACACGTCAACTGTGAGAGATGGAATCTAAAACAAAAATTCAGAAAATCAAAATGTATGATTTTTAAGTATCCCCAAAGAATGATGTTTCCACCTCCATACTTCAAGGTTGGGATGGTGTACTTGGGGTTGTACTCATCCTTCTTCTTCCTCCAAACACAGCGAGTGGAGTTTAGACCAAAAAGCTCTATTTTTGTCTCATCAGACCACATGACCTTCTCCCATTCCTCCTCTGGATCATCCAGATGGTCATTGGAAAACTGCAGACGGGCCTGGACATGCGCTGGCTTGAGCAGGGGGACTTTGCGTGCGCTGCAGGATTTTAATCCATGACGGCGTAGTGTTTTAATGGTTTTTTGAGACTGTAGTCCCAGCTCTCTTCAGGTCATTGACCAGGTCCTGCTGTGTAGTTCTGGGCTGATCCCTCACCTTCCTCATGATCATTGATGCCCCACGAGGTGAGATCTTGCATTGAACCCCAGACCGAGGGTGATTGACTGTCAGCTTGAACTTCTTCCATTTTCTAATAATTGCGCCAACAGTTGTTGCCTTCTCACCAAGCTGCTTGCCTGTAGCTCATCCCAGCCTTGTGCAGGTCTACAATTTTATCCCTGATGTCCTTACACAGCTCTCTGGTCTTGGCCAGGTTGGCGTCTGTTTGATTGAGTGTGTGGACAGGTGTCTTTTATACAGGTAACGAGTTCAAACAGGTGCAGTTAATACAGGTAATGAGTGCAGAACAGGAGGGCTTCTTAAAGAAAAACTAACTGGTCTGTGAGAGTCGGAATTCTTACTGGTTGGTAGGTGATCAAATACTTATGTCATGCAATAAAATGCTAATTAATTACTTAAAAATCATACAATGTTATTTTCTGTATTTTTGTTTTAGATTCCGTCTCTCACAGTTGAAGTGTACCTATGATAAAAATTACATACCTCTACATGCTTTGTAGAAGTAGGAAAACCTGCAAAATCGGCAGTGTATCAAATACTTGTTCTCCCCACTGTATACACACAGTTATTTAGCAGCTTTAAATATGTGACTGGGGTGCAATGCTTGGCGGTGAAATTTGTGTGTGTGTCAGTCTTACCCTCTGCCAGGCGGCGTTCGTGGCCGAAGTAGACCCTGGTAGCAGAGCTGTTGATGCAGGGTAGGGTCAGCTGGGGTAGTGCCACCTCACACACCCCTGGCACATTCTGGAGGAACAGGTAGAGTAAGGACATACTGTTAACAAACACTGAAGCCGAACATCACACACACACACACTAAAATATAGCCTGTGCAAGACTCACTAACGGACTATGCATGCTGAGTTAGTGTTATAATAATCAGACTTAAAATTGGGTTCAGCTCGCACACACACAGCTTCCTCACTGGTGGAGGGTAAGAACACACGCGCACACAAGCACTTCTGACTCATCCAGACCAAGCTCAGTACATTTCCGATTCCTAAAAGCACACACTAGAATTCTACTAGAAGTAACTTATTTTAATAACCAAACTCTTAAATGACATTGAGATTCTGGGGCTGATGCATAGGCTTAAAGTTCTTTGATGTATTAATCAGAGAGCAGTACTAATATAACAGGTTTGTGAAGGACAAGTTCTGTAGTGTGTGTGTGTTCACATACTTGAGATGAATTGTCAGATTTCAGGTGAATGTTTCTTCAGAAACAGTGGGACAGTGTGACTCTCTAAGGTTGTATTGCAGTTATGTATAGGTTGTGTTGTCATCTTTTCATGTCTATGAGGAAGGCTCCCTGCTAACAATGTGTTAAGGTTGTTTTAAGGTTGTGACAGGGTTGTATTAACATTGTTACCCTGTAGACATAGAGGTACTCCCGGAGGAAGGCTCCCTGCTGTGTGGCGGTCTGCTGGCTGTCGTTGGTGAGGATGTGTCTGAAGGCTAAGACAGCGTTCTCTGGTTGGCGCAGCGTAAAGGACTGGCGGCCGATAGTGAAGTTGATATGGTCCTCAGCCAGGGACCAGCCTTTACCCTTATACACCTGCATGGCCTGGCAGTAACACCGCAACGCATGACGCTTCTACAGCGAGTGAGAGAGAGGTGGCATGTGGGGGGACGAAGACAGGGAGGGGGAAATGGGAGAGAGGGATAGAGAGAGTGGGGAAGAGGGAACAAGGTACAGGTAGAGAGGGAGAGCAAGAAGATGGAACACAAAGAAAGAAAAGCAAAGCAGAAAGTGACAGAACAGAGGGGAAAACGAGAGGGAAAGAGTACAATCAGTCAAAGGTTATAAATGGAATGCTCTAACGGTTCTAGAACTTCATTCACATCATGCTGCTCTGAACATAGAAGACAACAAGTCTTAAACCTCTTTGACCCACCTAGCTACCTGTAAATCACCGGTCTATCTCAGATCACCTTGTTCTGCTCATCTGATGATCAAACGTTTTTAAAATTAGTCATAAATGTCAGCAAACATGAATAACCTAGTTCTGTTTTTAAAAGGCCTGGCTGTGGTTAACACACACACACACAGGTATGCACAAATAAATATGCACGAACACAGGTTGTGTTCCACTTACCTGTCCTGCCTTGCTGAAGCGGTGTCCTGCCAGGATCATGTGGAAGGCAAACTTCCTAACCATGGGGTTTCGCATGTTAATGAAGCAGTGGGCTGCTTGCTCCAATAGGAGGGCAGAACACAGATCAGAATCCTGAGAGTGAGATTGAGACACACAGGTTAGCTAATACCATGGACATATCACACATACACATTAATTTAACCTTTATTTGTACAGAGAGACCTGTTCAAGACAGTGGCAGGCAGCAACATTAAAGGTTTCACACATAAATACAGTGTAATTCGGAAGTTCACATACACCTTAGCCAAATATATTTAAACTCAGTATTTAATCCTAGCAATAATTCCCTGTCTCAGGTCAGTTATTTACACTCAATTAGTATTCGGTAGCATTGCCTTTAAATTGTTTAACTTGGGTCAAATGTGTCGGGTAGCCTTCCAGAAGCTTCCCACAATAAGTTGGGTGAATTTTGGCCCATTCCTCCTGACAGAGCTGGTGTAACTGAGTCAGGTTTGTAGGCCTCCTTGCTCGCACACGCTTTTTCAGTTCAGCCCGACAGATTTTCTATAAGATTGGAGGTCAGGGCTTTGTGATGGCCACTCCAATACCTTGACTTGTTGTCCTGAAGCCATTTTGCCACAACTTTGGAAGTATGCTTGGGGTCATTGTCCATTTGGAAGACCCATTTGCGACCAAGCTTTAACTTCCTGACTGATGTCTTGAGATGTTGCTTCAATATATCCACATAATTTTCTTCCTCATGATGTCATCTATTTTGTGAAGTGCACCCCCACAACATGATGCTGCCACCCCCGTGCTTCACTGTTGGGATGGTGGTGTTCAGCTTGCAAGCCTCAACCTTTTTCCTCCATAACGATGGTTATTATGGCCAAACAGTTCTATTTTTGTTTCATCAGACCAGAGGACATTTCTCCAAAAAGTACGATCTTTGTCGCCATGTGCAGTTGCAAATCGTAATCTGCTTTTTTATGGCAGTTTTGGAGTAGAGGCTTCTTCCTTGCTGTGGATATAGATACTTTTGTACCCGTTTCCTCCAGCATCTTCACAAAACCTTGTGACGTCTCCTTCCTTTCCCTCTGAGGTCTTGGCTGATTTCTTTTGATTTTCCCATGATGTCAAGCAAAGAGACACTGAGCTTGAAGGTAGGCCTTGAAATACATCCACAGGTACAACTCCAATTGACTCAAATTATGTCAATTAGCCTATCAGAAGCTTCTCAAGCCATGACATTTTCTGGAATTTTCAAAGCTGTTTAAAGGCAGTCAACTTAGTGTATGTAAACGTCTGACCCACTGGAATAGTATACAGTGAATTATAAGTTAAATAATCTGTCTGTAAACAATTGTTGGAAAAATTACTTGTGTCATTCACAAAGTAGATGTCCTAAACGACTTGCCAAAACTATAGTTTGTTAACAAGAAATTTGTGGAGTGGTTAAAAAATGAGTTAAGTGTGTGTAAACTTCCGACTTCAACTGTAAATGATACACATAACATTTAATAATCTGACTTCCACAGAAATGCACAGAGCCAAAGGTCAATCTACAGAATAAAAACATAGAACCTGTGGTCCAAATGAGAAGTAGTGTGTTCTTCTCACCTCACTGGTCATCTTGATGAGGAGGGTAGCAGCATCAGAGTACTTGGCCTGACTCTTCAGTACCTCAGCACTGAACAGAGCACAACGCTCAGCTAGGACCTTGTTCCTGTGGGGTGGGACATTTATAAAACATTCATACACACTACCACAGGAGTTGGAGAGCCAGTGCATTGTAGTTGTGTGTTTTGTGACTTGTATGCGGCTGTTGAGCTATGAGGCTGGGTATTTTAGCTTCCTGGATATTGTTAATCAATGTGTGTTTTTGTGACAACACATGCAGCTGTGTGTGTCAATGCCGTACTTGCACACATCTCTGTAGGTCTGAATTGCCGTGTCCATATAGTGTGCTGGATACGGCCGTGGAGCCCCACCCTGGAGAAACGCAGACACTGCTGCCATCTCCTACAGATAGACCGACAGAGACCGACAGAGAGCGAGAGAGAAACAGAGAGATAACGAGAAAGAGGGTGCAGCAATATGAGAGGAGAATGACAACCATTTAAAATATATCCATTTCGCATATATTCAAATAACAATTAGTGTTGAGTGTCATAAGTGGTAATATGGTGGGTGTGTGGAGGATAGGAATGGACACGTCACAGCTCCAGACCACATCAGACTGTCAAAAATATTCTGGCTATTAGAGTCTCAAACACAAACAGGTCTGCTGTTAATATTAACGTGACCCAGATAGCCATGAGGCGTGGCCGCATCGTTAACACAGCGGAATACTAGGACAAACTTCACATTGCCTCTTTCTCTAGTCTACTGTGGTAGATACCGCACTGCTCAGGACTCGTTTTGTTGACGTCATTCAGAGGTGCAGGAAAGATTGGTGTGTGCTCAGCCTCAGTATTGTACTGCATGTGCTACTGCTACTAAGCCCTTACTTTCTGGCACCTGAACCTTTGCTCCTGCTGTGTCCTTTCTACAAGACTGTTCATTACCTTCATGACAATGTACTGTGTGTGTGTGTGTGTGTGTGTGTGTGTGTGTGTGTGTGTGTGTGTGTGTGCATGTACAGTATTCACTTGTGTTTATCTGTGTAGGTTCTCTGAGTATTGTGGCAAAAGAATCCGAATTAGCTCAGTAATATAGGTTATTAAGATGTCTTATGTGCATAATATGCTTATTTGATTGAACTGTTAAACTCTTGCTATTAGAATGTATCCCTTTGGACTCTGGTGTTAGCAGTTGCACTTCTGCCCTCATATGGGCCTCAGTCATCTGGGGCCCAGAGAGGGGAGAAGTCAGGCTTGTCTATCACATGTGAACCTACCAGGTACCTCCCCAAAACCTTAAACAAGGGCACCCTCATAGATATCATCCTAACCAACTTCCCCTCTAAATACACCTCTGCTGTCTTCAACCAAGATCTCAGCGATCACTGCCTCATTGCCTGCATCCGTAATGGGTCAGCGGTCAAACGACCGCCACTCATCACTGTAAAACGCTCCCTGAAACACTTCTGCGAGCAGGCCTTTCTAATCGACCTGGCCGGGGTATCCTGGAAGGATATTGATCTCATCCCGTCAGTAGAGGATGCCTGGATATTTTTTAAAAATGCCTTCCTAACCATCCTAAATAAACATGCCCCATTCAAGAAATTTAGAACCAGGAACAGATATAGCCCTTGGTTCTCCCCAGACCTGACTGCCCTTAACCAACACAAAAACATCCTATGGCGTTCTGCATTAGCATCGAACAGCCCCCGTGATATGCAGCTGTTCAGGGAAGCTAGAAATCATTACACACAGGCAGTTAGAAAAGCCAAGGCTAGCTTTTTCAAGCAGAAATTTGCTTCCTGCAACACTAACTCAAAAAAGTTCTGGGACACTGTAAAGTCCATGGAGAATAAGAACACCTCCTCCCAGCTGCCCACTGCACTGAAGATAGGAAACACTGTCACCACTGATAAATCCACCATAATTGAGAATTTCAATAAGCATTTTTCTACGGCTGGCCATGCTTTCCACCTGGCTACTCCGACCCCGGACAACAGCACTGCACCCCCAACAGCAACTCGCCCAAGCCTTCCCCATTTCTCCTTCTCCCAAATCCATTCAGCTGATGTTCTGAAAGAGCTGCAAAATCTGGACCCCTACAAATCAGCCGGGCTAGACAATCTGGACCCTTTCTTTCTAAAATTATCTGCCGAAATTGTTGCCACCCCTATTACTAGCCTGTTCAACCTCTCTTTCGTGTCGTCTGAGATTCCCAAAGATTGGAAAGCAGCTGCGGTCATCCCCCTCTTCAAAGGGGGGGACACTCTTGACCCAAACTGCTACAGACCTATATCTATCCTACCCTGCCTTTCTAAGGTCTTCGAAAGCCAAGTCAACAAACAGATTACCGACCATTTCGAATCTCACCATACCTTCTCTGCTATGCAATCTGGTTTCAGAGCTGGTCATGGGTGCACCTCAGCCACGCTCAAGGTCCTAAACGATATCTTAACCGCCATCGATAAGAAACATTACTGTGCAGCCGTATTCATTGATCTGGCCAAGGCTTTCGACTCTGTCAATCACCATATCCTCATCGGCAGACTCGACAGCCTTGGTTTCTCAAATGATTGCCTCGCCTGGTTCACCAACTACTTCTCTGATAGAGTTCAGTGTGTCAAATCGGAGGGTCTGCTGTCCGGACCTCTGGCAGTCTCTATGGGGGTGCCACAGGGTTCAATTCTTGGACCGACTCTCTTCTCTGTATACATCAATGAGGTCGCTCTTGCTGCTGGTGAGTCCCTGATCCACCTCTACGCAGACGACACCATTCTGTATACTTCCGGCCCTTCTCTGGACACTGTGTTAACAACCCTCCAGGCAAGCTTCAATGCCATACAACTCTCCTTCCGTGGCCTCCAATTGCTCTTGAATGCAAGTAAAACTAAATGCATGCTCTTCAACCGATCGCTGCCTGCACCTACCCGCCTGTCCAACATCACTACTCTGGACGGCTCTGACTTAGAATACGTGGACAACTACAAATACTTAGGTGTCTGGTTAGATTGTAAACTCTCCTTCCAGACCCATATCAAACATCTCCAATCCAAAGTTAAATCTAGAATTGGCTTCCTATTTCGCAACAAAGCATCCTTCACTCATGCTGCCAAACATACCCTTGTAAAACTGACCATCCTACCAATCCTCGACTTTGGCGATGTCATTTACAAAATAGCCTCCAATACCCTACTCAACAAATTGGATGCAGTCTATCACAGTGCAATCCGTTTTATCACCAAAGCCCCATATACTACCCACCATTGCGACCTGTACGCTCTCGTTGGCTGGCCCTCGCTTCATACTCGTCGCCAAACCCACTGGCTCCATGTCATCTACAAGACCCTGCTAGGTAAAGTCCCCCCTTATCTCAGCTCGCTGGTCACCATAGCATCTCCCACCTGTAGCACACGCTCCAGCAGGTATATCTCTCTAGTCACCCCCAAAACCAATTCTTTCTTTGGCCGCCTCTCCTTCCAGTTCTCTGCTGCCAATGACTGGAACGAACTACAAAAATCTCTGAAACTGGAAACACTTATCTCCCTCACTAGCTTTAAGCACCAACTGTCAGAGCAGCTCACAGATTACTGCACCTGTACATAGCCCACCTATAATTTAGCCCAAACAACTACCTCTTTCCCAACTGTATTTAATTTTTATTTATTTATTTATTTTGCTCCTTTGCACCCCATTATTTTTTTATTTCTACTTTGCACATTTTTCCATTGCAAAACTACCATTCCAGTATTTTACTTGCTATATTGTATTTACTTTGCCATCTTGGCCTTTTTTGCCTTTACCTCCCTTCTCACCTCATTTGCTCACATTGTATATAGACTTGTTTATACTGCATTATTGACTGTATGTTTGTTTTTACTCCATGTGTAACTCGGTGTCGTTTTATCTGTCGAACTGCTTTGCTTTATCTTGGCCAGGTCGCAATTGTAAATGAGAACTTGTTCTCAACTTGCCTACCTGGTTAAATAAAGGTAAAATAAATAAATAAATGTCCCTTTTGCTATGCAGAATATCAGAAAGAGAAGAGGACAGGCTAGAACATTTTCATATGTGAATGTGTCTTTACCTATTTTAAACCATGTGATTAAATGGGGAACCAATTACTTGTCTCCAGAATGTCTGTGCACCAGTCACTCCCTCTTTGGACTTGGGGGAGATCAGGTCTGAGAAAAGGTGTGTGTGGCAGTGTCTGGAACAACTGTACGTCATCTCTGATGTTACACCTATCTTGGGATAGTGTATGACCCAGAGGCTCACTCCCCTCAGGACTTTACAATTGATTTATGCCACAGAATGAGTTGGTGTTTCTGTATTGTGAAGGACCAGGGACGAGATCTTCGGGGGCTAACTCTGTAGAATAAGAAAGGTCTTCATAAACAAATGCCATCTGGCTGGGGGATACTGCTTTCTCATATATCAAGTATCTCCTTGTGACCCATTCCATACATCTGTTGTTTGTCATGTAGACTAAGAAGGTGCATCTTTGCTATAAAATATATTTTACATTCTTTGTATGTCAGAGCTGCTCGCTGTTGAGTCAACCAGCCTCATTATTGCAGAGCAATTACTCTAAGCCTCATTATAAATAAGTTGTGAATAAAGTAATATCCTGATCAGTGATTGACCTTGTCTCTCCTTCTTATTGATTAGAATTTCCACAACAGTGTGTGTGTGTGTGTGTGCGCCACATCTCTCTCTCCCTTTCTGTGTGTGTGTTCTCACCAGAGCCCCAGCGGCATAGAGCATGGCCTGGTCAGATAAGAAGTCCTTCTTGGCCGTGTGGTAGCAGCTGTAGGCCAGCTCATAGTGCTGAACCAGGAAACACAGGTCAGCCATCTTCCTGATTTGCAGCTCAGGGGCTTCTGGATGATAGCTGATGACATCACACAGGGCAGAGGTCAGAGGTCATATACTCAGCTGAGGTATAGGTGGAGGCGTTAGAAAACACCATCCAAAGTCATACTCAAACGGCACCCTATTCTCCTATTGACAGCAATACATTTGACCAGGGCCAACAAAGCTCTGGTCAAAAGTAGTGCACTATAGTGAATAGGGTGCCATTTGGGACACATCCAAACTGCGCAGTGCATTCGGTAAGCATTCAGACCCCCTAACTTTTTTCACGTTGTTACATTACAGCCTTATTCTAAATTTGATTTAATAAAAAAAAATCCTCAATCTACACACAAAACCCCATAATGACATGGGAAAAAAAGTTTGATAATTTGTGCAAATTTATTAGAAATAAAAAATCTTATTTACATAATTATTCAGACCCATGGCTATGAGACTCGAAATTGAGCTCAGGTGCATCCTGTTTCCATTGATCACCCTTGAGATGTTTCTACAACTTAAATGGAGTCCATCTGTGGTAAATTAAATTGATTCTACAAAAGCTAAAGAACATATGCACATTCAGGTGCTGGAGTTGTCAGCAAAATCTGGTTGATTGTCATTGTACAAGCTGGACATCCTATTAGTTCTCTGAGACACATTGGAATAGAAATGGTCAAGATGTCAAGCAGGGGAAGGGACATTGAGAGGAAACTTCAAGTAAATAAATATCACCT
Source organism: Oncorhynchus kisutch (assembly GCF_002021735.2). NCBI lineage: Eukaryota > Metazoa > Chordata > Actinopteri > Salmoniformes > Salmonidae > Oncorhynchus > Oncorhynchus kisutch. The sequence goes on along the minus strand of NC_034186.2, from coordinate 19,601,315 downwards.
GGGAGCATGAGCAGTAGTTTGCTGCGTTTTAAATTAAATTGATTGGAAATTATTTGGAAAGGCACGCACCAGTCAATATAAAGGTCCCACAGTTGACAGTGCATATCAGAACAAAAACCAAGCCATGAGGTCGAAGGAATTGTCCAAAGAGCTCAGAGATAGGATTGTGTCAAGGCACAGATCTGGGGAAGGGTACCAAAAAATGTCTGCATCATTGAACGTACCCAATAACACAGTGGCCTCCATCATTCTTAAATGGAAGAAGTTTGGAACCACCAAGACTCTTCATAGAGCTGTCTGCCTGGCCAAACTGAGCAATCGGGGGAGAAGGGAATTAGTCAGGGAGGTGACCAAAAACCCGATGGTCACTTTGACAGAGCTCCAGAATTCCTCTGTGGAGATGGGAGAACCTTCGAGAAAAACAACCATCTTTGCAGCACTCCACCAATCAGGACTTTATGGTATAGTGGCCAGATGGAAACCACTACTCAGTAAAAAGGCACATGACAGCCCGCTTCAAGTTTGCTAAAAGGAACCTAAAGGACTCTCAGAACATGAGAAACAAGGTTCTCTGGTCTGATCAAAACCAAAATTGAACTCATTGGCCTGAATGCTAAGCGAGGAAACCTGGCACCATCCCTACGGTAAAGCAGTGTGGTGGCAGCATCATGCTGTGGGGATGTTTTTCAGCAGCAAGGACTAGGAGACTAGTCAGGATGGAGGGAAAGATGAATGGATAAAAGTACAGAGAGATCCTTGATGAAAACCTGCTCCAGAGCACTAAGCACCTCAGACTGGGGCGAAGGTTCACCTTCAAAACAGGACAACAACCCCAAGCACACAGCCAATACAACGGCTTCGGGACTTGTCTCAATGTCCTTGAGTGGCCCAGAGGATCTGCAGAGAAGAATGGGAATAACTCCTCAAATACAGGTGTGCCAAGCTTGTAGCATCATACTCAAGAAGATTTGAGGCCGAATCGCTGCCAAAGGTGCTTCAACAAAGTACTGAGTAAAGGGTCTGAATACTTACAGAACCAATCAAAAGATGACAACTACCCATTCAAGGGTTTTTCTTTATTATTACTATTTTCTACATTGTAGAATAACAGTGAAGACATCAAAACTATGAAATAACACATATGGAATCATGTAGTAAAAAAAGTTATACAAATCAGAATATATTTTCAATTTGAGATTCTTTAAGATTCTACAAGTAACCACTCTTAGCCTTGACAGCTTTGCATTCTCTCAACCAGCTTCATGAGGTATTCACCTGGAAAACTTTTCCACAGTCTTGAAGGAGTTTCCACATATGCTTGTTGGCTGCTTTTCCTTCATTCTGCGGTCCAACTCATCCCAAACCATGTCAATTGGGTTGAGGTTGGGTGATTGTGGAGGCCAGGTCATCTGATGCAGCACTCCATCAATCTCCTTCTTGGAGAAATAGCCCTTACACAGCCTGGAGGTGTGTTTTGGGTCAATGTCCTGTTGAAAAACAAAATTATTGTCCCACTAAGTGCAAACCAGATGGGATGGCGGATCGCTGCAGAATGATGTGATATCCATGCTGGTTCAGTGTGCCTTGAATTCTAAATAAATCACAGTTTCACCTGCAAAGCACCCCACACATCCTCCTCCATGCTTCACAGTGGGAACCACACACGCAGAGATCATCCATTAACCTATACTGTGTCTCACAAAGACAAGTCGGTTGGAACCAAAAATCTCAAATTTGGACTCATCAGACCAAAAGGACAGATTTCCTCCGGTCTAATGTCCATTGCTCGTGTTTCTTGGCCCAAACAAGTCTCTTCCCTTTCCTTTCTTATTGGTGTCCTTTAGTAGTGGTTTCTTTGCAGCAATTCGACCATGAAGGCCAGATTCACGCTGTTCCCTCTGAACAGTTGATGTTGAGATGTGTCTGTTACTTGAACTCTATGAGGTAATTGGTAATTGCTGAGACTGGTAACTCTAATGAACTTATCCTCTGCAGCAGAGTTAACTCTGGGTCTTCCTTTCCTGTGGCGGTCCTCATGAGAGCCAGTTTCATCTTAGCACTTGAAGAAACTTCTTGAAATTACCTTCATGTATTAAAGTCACGGACTGTCATTTCTCTTTGCTTATTTCATCTGTTCTTGCAACAATATGGACTTGGTCTTTTACCAAATAGAGCTATCTTCTGTATACCACCCCTACCTTGTCACAACACAACTGATTGGCTCAAACGGATTAAGAAAATAAATTCCACAAATTAACTTTTAACAAGGCGCATCTGTTAATTGAGATGCATTCCAGGTGACTACCTCATGAAGCTGGTTGAGAGAATGCCAAGAGCGTGCAAAGTTGTTATCAAGGCCCTCTGGCTACTTTGAAGAATCTCAAATATAAAATATGTTTTGATTTGGTAACATTTTCTGGTTACTACATGTATGTTATTTCATAGTTTTGATGTCTTCACTATTATTCTACAATGTAAAAATTGGTCAAAAATAAAGAAACCCTGGAATGAGTAGATGTCCAAACTTTTGACTGGTACTGCATGTAAATGTGATATTTCAGGGTTTCAAAAAAAATAAAACCTGTTTTGGCTTTGTCATTATGGGGTATCATGTGTAGATTGATGAGGGGGAAAAAACAATTTAATCAATTTTAGAAGTCAAACTTAATAGAATGTGGAAAAAGTCAAGGGGTCTGAATACTTTCCGAATTCACTGTACATATACACTATCTTGGGTGAAAGCCTAAAGCCAATCTTTGACTTCTCTCTCCATCCTCATATTCTGCACCTCTGATTGGACACATGGACAGTTTAACTCAGTAAATGTGTGATTGTGTTAATACCGTATGTACCAGACATACAACCAGCAGCATACCACCCTACTGGCTTGCTTCTGAAGCTAAGCAGGGTTGGTCCTGGTCCTGGATGAGAGACCAGATGCTGCTGGAAGTGGTGTTGGAGGGTAGGAGGAGGCACCCTTTCCTCTGTTCAAAAACAAAATCCAATGTCCCAGGGCAGTGACTGGGGACATTGCCCTGTGTCGTCTTTCGGATGGGACATTAAACGGGTGTCCTGACCTTCTGTGGTCACTAAAGATCCCATGGCACTTATTGTCAGGGTGTTAACCCCGGTATCCTGGCTAATTTTCAAAATCTGGCCCATAATACCATCATGGCCACCTAATCATCCCCAGCTTACAATTGGCTCATTCATCCCCTCTCCCCTGTAACTATTCCCCACGCCATTGCTGTAAATGAGAATGTTTTCAGTCAACTTATCTGGTGGTTGTGTTCATACCGTATGTACCAGACATAGTGTTCACCGGAAGTGCTACCTTGTCACAGACATGCTATTTTCGACTCTCTCTACCGCACCTGCTGTCTCTAACTCTGAATGCTCGGCTATGAAAAGCCTTCTGACATTTACTCCTGAGATGCACCCTCTTCAACCACTGTGATTATAATTATTTGACCCTGCTGGTCATCTTTGTACGTTTGAACATCTTGGCCATGTTCTTTTATAATCTCCAAACGGTACAGCCAGAAGAGGACTGACTACCCCTCAGAGCCTGGTTCCCCTCAAGGTTTCTGCCTTTCTAGTGAGTTTTTACTAGCCACCGTACTTCTACACCTGCATTGCTTGCTGTTTGGGGTTTTAGGGTGGGTTTATGTATAGCACTTTGTGACATTGGCTGATGTAAAAATGGCTTTATAAATACATTTGATTGATTGTGGAATCCGAGGTGTAATCTGTTAATGAGAGAACCTTGCCATCTTTCAAAGCACTGGTCAGTGAGAAATGTGATAGTAAGTACCAAGACCACAGCTTACTAGATAACCTCCTTGCTACTGGTGAAGTAGATCAGAGACGGGCAAAAAAAAATTGTGGGGGAAACAAAAAGAATCTGAACTCATCACGAAGGGCCACTATGACTCGCGAGTCTGCAAACCCACATCCATACAGCGCTGGCCGGCACTAGCCTTTTGGGCCCCCCTGACATGAGAAACTGCTGATGCACAACCAAATTTCCAAGTTGCACACTGTGTATTCTACCTTTCAACAGTAAATTGAGACACCGATTGAGTTCCTGCCAAAAAAACAAGACCCGCTTGCCACCAGTAGCCCTGCCCATCTATGATGCAGATTACACTTTAAAATATTTTTTTTAACCTTTATTTAACTAGGCAAGTCAGTTAAGAACAAATTCTTATTTACAATGATGGCCTACCAAAAGGCTGGGAGATGGGATAATAAAAAAATAAAAAATTACGACAAGAGACACCACAACAAGAGAGACCTAAGACAACATAGAAAGGCAGCAACACATGACAACATGGTACCAGCACAAAAGATGGTACAAACATTATTGACACAGACAACAGCACAAAGGCAGGAAAATGGAGACAACAATACATCACGCGAAGCAGCCACAACTGTCACTAAGAGTGTCCATGATTGAGTCTTTGAATGAAGAGATGGAGATAAAACGGTCCAGTTTGAGTGTTTTTTTTGCAGTTCGTTCCAGTCGCAAGCTGCAGCGAACTGAAAAGAGGAGAGACCCAGGGATGTGTGTGCGTTGAGGACCTTTAACCAAAAGTGAACGGCAGAACAGGTGTTGTATGTGGACAATGAGGACTGGAGTAGGTATCTCAGAGGGAGAGGAGGAAGCGGACAGAAGAGGAGAAGGAGGGTGATGAACTTACAGAAGGCCGGAAGTGTTCTTCAGCTCAGCGATACTCTTCTCTGGAACTTTCCCTCCTCCAAACAACTTCTTAGTGACTGAGAACAGAGAGCGACTCAAGCCTTTCCTGGAGACCAGCTACAGGCGGAGGGGAAGGAGGGAGAGAGAGGGAATGAGATTAGATCATTAGAATGCCTAAGGCCATATAATAGATTGTGTCCATCTATCTATCATGAAATCAGTCCTTCCAGGATTTCACTGCTATTTTTGTTTCAATACACCCTGACCGATTAATCAATACACCAACTGACAGGAAGTACATATGCTTAGATATGGCAGTAGTCAGTCGACAGTTACCAAAAATATGACAATACAAGACAACACAGTGGTAAACCGTGGTAGCTGAGAGGTCTCATGGTCATCTTGTGTGTGTGTGTGTCTACCTGGTCATTGAGCTGTCTGATGTTCTTCTCTATATGAGGTAGTAGTCCCCTGAATGTAAATTCCTGGATGAATAGTCTTAGGCGGTTGTGGTCGTTCAGCGTAAGACATGTTCCATGGCTGGTGCCCGCCGCCACTCCTGTGTAAACTGTCGTAGTCTTGGTTTCCGCGGCGATGGCCCTGAGGGAGTCCAGGCTACCGGGCATGTCAATGGCAGTCTCCAGCTGGAGAGGGTGGGTGTTGTCCAGACTGTTTACAGAGACTCCGTCTGATAAACAAAACATTATCAACAACACAATGTCAACAATGTAAAGGTGTGTCCCCAGACTGTTGGGAGATTCCATCTGGATAAAGAAAGTATTGTCAAGAACCTAGGCACACTTCAAATGAGGTGTGTCCAGACTTCATGGAAACTACATCTGAATAAACAATACATTGTCAACCCAGGCATGATTCAGATGGATTAGTAATGAGCATATAGTTTCTCCATCTGGGTTAAATAATTAAACTCAACTACAGCAGTGTCTTTCTTGATCCTTCATCAAGCTTTCATTAAGGGGGCCTGGCGCTGAAAGGGATGCACAACGGAGGTGGGGAAGAAGTGTGTGTGTGTGTGTGTGTGTGTGTGTGTGTGTGTGTGTGTGTGTGTATGTATGTATGTATGTATGTATGTATATATGTATGTATATATATATATATACACATACATACACACACAGCTCAAAAAAATAAAGGGAACACTTAAACAACACAATGTAACTTCAAGTCAATCACACTTCTGTGTGATCAAACTGTCCACTTAGGAAGCAACACTGATTGACAATAAATGTTGCATGCTGTTGTGCAAATGGAATAGACAACAGGTGGAAAATATAGGCAATTAGCAAGACACACCCAATAAAGGAGTGGTTCTGCAGGTGGTGACCACATGCTGGCGGTGCATTCACTCGTGGTAGCATGAGACGGAGTCTTACAACCCACACAAGTAGCTCAGGTAGTGGAGGTCATCCAGGATGGCACATCCAGGCGAGCTGTGGCAAGAAGGTTTACTGTGTCTGTCAGCGTAGTGTCCAGAGCATAGAGGTGCTACCAGGAGACAGGCCAGTACATCAGGAGACGTGGAGGAGGCCGTAGGAGGGCAACAACCCAGCAGCAGGACCACTACCTCTGCCTTTGTACAAGGAGGAGCAGGAGGAGCACTGCCAGAGCCCTGCAAAATGACCTCCAGCAGGCCACAAATGTGCATGTGTCTGCTCAAACGGTCAGAAACAGACTCCATGAGGGTGGTATGAGGACCCGACGTCCACAGGTGGGGGTTGTGCTTACAGCCCAGCACCGTGCAGTACGTTTGGCATTTGCCAGAGAACACCAAGATTGGCAAATTCGCCACTGGCGCCCTGTGCTCTTCACAGATGAAAGCAGGTTCACACTGAGCACGTGACAGAGTCTGGAGACGCCGTGGAGAACGTTCTGCTGCCTGCAACATCCTCCAGCATGACCGGTGGGTCAGTCATGGTGTGGGGTGGCATTTATTTGGGGGGGGGGGGGGGGGGGGGTCGCACAGCCCTCCATGTGCTCGCCAGAGGTAGCCTGACTGACATTAGGTACCGAGATGAGATCCTCAGACCCCTTGTGAGACCATATGCTAGTGCGGTTGGCCCTGGGTTCCTCTTAATGCAAGACAATGCTAGACCTCATGTGGCTGGAGTGTGTCAGCAGTTCCTGCAAGAGGAAGGCATTGATGCTATGGACTGGCCCGCCCGTTCCCCAGACCTGAATCCAATTGAGCACATCATGTCTCGCTCCATCCACCAACGCCACGTTGCCCCACAGACTGTCCAGGAGTTGGCGGATGCTTTAGTCCAGGTCTGGGAGGAGATCCCTAAAGAGACCATCCGCCACCTCATCAGGAGCATGCCCAGGCGTTGTAGGGAGGTCACACAGGCACTACCAAGCCTCATTTTGACTTCTTGGATCAGCCTGTAGTGTGGTTTTCCACTTTAATTTTGTGTGTCACTCCAAATCCAGACCTCCATGGGTTGATAAATTTGATTTCCATTGATAATTTTTGGGTGATTTTGTTATCAGCACATTCAACTATGTAAAGAAAAAAGTATAAGAATATTTCATTCATTCAGATCTAGGATGTGTTATTTTAGTGTTCCCTTAATTTTTTTGAGCAGTATATATACACACACGGAGGTGTGTGTGTGTGTATGTATATAGTGGGGAGAACAAGTATTTGATACACTGCCGATTTTGCAGGTTTTCCTACTTACAAAGCATGTAGAGGTATGTAATTATTATCATAGGTACACTTCAACTGTGAGAGACGGAATCTAAAACAAAAATCCAGAAAATCACATTGTATGATTTTAATTAATCAATTAATTTGCATTTTATTGCATGATGTAAGTATTTGATCACCTACCAACCAGTAAGAATTCCGGCTCTCACAGACCTGTTAGTTTTTCTTTAAGAAGCCCTCCTGTTTTCCACTCATTACCTGTATTAACTGCACCTGTTTGAACTCGTTACCTGTATAAAAGACACCTGTCCACACACTCAATCAAACAGACGCCAACCTCTCCACAATGGCCAAGACCAGAGAACTGTGTAAGGACATCAGGAATAAAATTGTAGACCTGCACAAGGCTGGGATGGGCTACAGGACAATAGGCAAGCAGCGTGGTGAGAAGGCAACAACTGTTGGCGCAATTATTAGAAAATGGAAGAAGTTCAAGATGACGGTCAATCACCCTCGGTCTGGGGCTCTATGCAAGATCTCACCTCGTGGGGCATCAATGATCATGAGAAAGGTGAGGGATCAGCCCGGAACTACACAGCAGGACCTGGTCAATGACCTGAAGAGAGCTGGGACCACAGTCTCAAAGAAAACCATTAGTAACACACTACGCCGTCATGGATTAAAATCCTGCAGCGCACGCAAGGTCCCCCTGCTCAAGCCAGCGCATATCCAGGCCCGTCAGAAGTTTGCCAATGACCATCGATGATCCAGAGGAGGAATGGGAGGAGGTCATGTGGTCTGATGAGACAAAAATAGAGCTTTTTGGTCTAAACTCCACTCGCTGTGTTTGGAGGAAGAAGAAGGATGAGTACAATCCCAAGAACACCATCCCAACCGTGAAGCATAGAGGTAGAAACATCATTCTTTGGGGATGCTTTTCTGCAAAGGGGACAGGACAACTACACCGTATTCAGGGGAGGATGGATGGGGCCATGTATCGCGAGATCTTGGCCAACAACCTCCTTCCTTCAGTAAGAGCATTGAAGATGGGTCGTGGCTGGATCTTCCAGCATGACAATGACACACACAGCCAGGGCAACTAAGGAGTGGCTCCGTAAGAAGCATCTCAAGGTCCTGGAGTAGCCTAGCCAGTCTCCAGACCTGAACCCAATAGAAAATCTTTGGAGGGAGCTGAAAGTCTATATTGCCCAGCGACAGCCCCAAAACCTGAAGGATCTGGAGAAGGTCTGTATGAAGGAGTGGGACAAAATCCCCGCTGCAGTGTGGGCAAACCTGGTCAAGAACTACAGGAAACGTATGATCTCTAATTGCAAACAAAGGTTTCTGTACCAAATATTAAGTTCTGCTTTTCTGATGTATCAAATACTTGTCATGCAATAAAATGCAAATTAATGACTTAATCATACAATGTGATTTTCGTTTTAGATTCCATCTCTCACAGTTGACGTGTACCTATGATAAAAATTACAGACCTCTACATGCTTTGTAAGTAGGAAAACCTGCAAAATCGGCAGTGTATCAAATACTTGTTCTCCCCACTGCGTGTGTGTGATATATATATAGACACACACACACACCTGTGTGTTCTGCTCTGTACTTTGCCTGGGTCTGCCGGGAATCACGATCCATCATTGCCAAGTAGAGTAACACCAATCTAATTTCCCTCTCTTTAACCCGCAGACTTCTCGGCTTAAACTCAATAAGATATTTCAGGAAACGTTGAACATCGGCACGGGACATTTTTAATGTGGATGGGACTATACCAGTCTTCAACTTGGCTACACCACCCAGAAACACGTTTGTAAGTATCCAGGGAACACAGTCCTTCATCGGCCTTGCCCTCTGACATACCTCGGAGGAATCCCCTTACTAGGGAAACACTACTGCCAGTGTTATCAATTCGTTTCAATTAAGGGTTTTTACCCAGATAAAAGTGCTCATATTCAGTCAAAATTGCATTCCCCTCACCCTCAATGCTGGATGACTCAGCAAATTCATCCCTCTCGCAGTTTGTTGAAGTCTCCCCGACGTAGACTTGCTCCATCGGTTCCAAACGTGGTTCACTGGGCTGCCCTGATGTCTTGCGGTAGAATCCTGGCTAGATTTATCCCATTCGATAGTCCCAAACTAATGGGCATGGGCAGACATGAAATGTTTGTCTATCCGCACGATATTCTGCTTGGAACAGAGCCCACCACGTTTTTTCCTGTTATTCATAGCTTCTTTTTCCTGCCTTCCCGCACTTCCCTTTGTTTACTCCAACGGCCGCCAACGAAGTAACCCTAACTAGGCAAGTCAGTTAAGAACAAATTCTTATTTACAAAGACCGCCTAGGAACAGTGGGTTAACTGCCTTGTTAAGGGGCAAAACAACATATTTTTACCTTGTCCGCTCTGAGATTCGATCTTTTAAGCTTTCGGTTACTTGTCCGACGCTCTATCCACAAGGCTAACTGCCGCCCCAGGAGTGACTAATGATATGAAATCTTCAGCTCGAGTATTTCTATGTGGCTACGCTCACCATTCTCTGCTGAGTCATGTCCGTCCATCTCTGGTGCTCCGTCCATCTCGGGTGCTCCTCCTATGTTGTTCTCTACAGCCGTGTTGTTCACCACTACAGGGGTTGGGGCTGGCTCCTCAGACTGATCCTAGAACAGCCAGGAGCAAACATGACAATATATGGGTCATGATGAATAGGCACGAAACTGAAGATAGTAGAGCCTGACCGATATGGGATTTTTAGATCCAATACTGATACCGATGTTAGGGAGGCAATAGTCAACGATTAACGAGATTTCTGCCAAAATACAGTACCAGTCAAAAGTTGACACCTTCTCATTCCAGGGTTAATCTTTATTTTTTCTATTTTCTACATTGTAGAATAATAGTGAAGACATCAAAATGATGAAATAACAAATGGAATCATGTAGTAACCCTCCCCCCCAAAAATAGTTAAATCAAAACATATTTTATATTAGAGATTCTTCAAAGTAGCCACCCTTTGCCTTGACAGCATTGTACACTCTTGGCATTCTCTCAACCAACTTCATTAGGTAGTCACCTGAATGCAATTCAATTAACAGGTGTGCCTTGTTAAGTTCATTTGTGGAGTTTCTTTCCATGGTAAACAGAAGATAAAACTATTTGGTAAAAGACCAAGTCCATATTACGGCAAAAATAGCTCAAATATGCCAAGTTTTCCGGATTGATTGATCTTCAAGAACTTTGAAAGTCTCTTAAAGCGCTGTCGCAAAAACAATCAAGCGCTATGGTGAAAATGGCTCTCATGAGGACCGCCACAGGAAAGAAAGACAGAGTAACCTCTGGAGAGGATAAGTTCAGAGTCACCAGCCAAAGAAAATGCAGCCCAAATAAATGCTTCAGAGAGTTCAAGTAACAGACACATCAACATCAACTGTTCAGAGGAGAATGCATGAATCAGGCCTTCATGGTCAAAATGCTGCAAAGACACCACTACTAAAGGACATCTATAAGAAGAAGAAACTTGTTTGGGACAAGAAACACGAGCAATGGACATTAGACCGGTGGAAATCTGTCCTTTGGTATGATGAGTTCAAATTAGAAATGTTTAGTTCCCACCGCAGTGCATTGTGAGATACAGAGTAGCTGAATGGATGATCTCATGTGTGGTTCCTTCCGTGAAGCAAGGAGGTGGTGTGATTGTGAATTGCTGGTAATAGTGTCAGTGATTTATTTATAATTCAAGGAAGACTTAACCAGCATTGCTACCACACCAGCGTTACACCATCCTATCATTTGTTTTTCAACAGGAAAAATTACATAACATACACCTCCAGGCTGTGTAAGGGCTATTTGACAAAGGAGAGTGATGGAGCGCTGCATCAGATGACCTGGCTTCCACAATCACCGGACATCAACCCAATATCGATGGTTTGGGATGAGTTGGAGCGCAGAGTGAAGGAAAAGCAGCCAAAAAGTGCTCAGCAGATGTGGGAACTCCTTCAAGATTGTTGGAAAAGCATTCCTGGTGAAGCTGGTAGAGAATGTCAAGAGTGTGCAAAGCTGTCATCAAGGCAAAGGGTGGCACTTTTTTTTTTTTTTTTACACTTTTTTGGTTACTACATGATTTCATGTGTGTTATTTCATAGTTTTGATGTCTTCAATATTATTCTACAATGTAGAAAAATAAAGAAAAACCCTGCAATGAGTCAGAGTCCACACTTTTGACTGGTACTGTATGTCTTTATTTTTGGTGTAATGGAAAAAAAGGCCTTATCACAAATTGTGGTCCAATTGATTAACAGAAAATATAATTTCGTAACTAAATATTAAAATGAACATTATTTAAGAATAATTTTCTCAATGCACTGTATATCCTCTATAAATATAAAACACTTGGTCAGTTTACCTTCTTAGGTAAAACTTAAAGATTTGTATATCTATGGCACTGGATAAAAATGCGTAAGTGTTTGTACTGAAGCACCACAAGTATCCTAATACACGAGGGCTGAATGAATTGAACTTTGTTACAAAGTAAACCTTAAACTAAACTGTTCAATAAGAATGCATTGAAACCCAATAAGATGCTATTCATGATATCACCACCAGATGTTAGAATCAGCATTTGTATCGAGTAGATTCACTACAGTGCTTTACAACAAGGTCATGTAAAGAGCTATTCATGGCAAACTCACAATGAGAGCTTGTTACGACAAGCATACACTAGGAGTTCATTACAAAACTGTTTTCTTACTGAAACCATGAAGTAAATTACAGTTATTCCATATAAACTATACTGGCTATATATTTCAACTGAAAATGGCATAAGAAAAAATTCCAAAAATAACCGCAAATGTATTTGTTCATTCCATATGTATATAATATCAGCCTAATATAGACCGACACAAATATTTCTGTGAATGGCTGATAGCCGATAAATCAGTCAACCAATTTATTGGTCGGCTCAAGAAGAAAGTGTTCAGAAACTGAGTAAAATGGGAAGGTACTAACTGAACTTGTATAATAAGCTACACTCCTTTTCCAAGTGTCCTAATGAACCCGACAATGGTATGGTCAGTTATCTGCTACCGTACATTAGCAACTGACAATTAGATCAGTGGTCACAAACCTAGCGTCGTCCAGGTTAGGTAGGGTTTGGCCGGTAGGGAAATCCTTGTCTCATTGCGCACCAGTGACTCCTGTGGCGGGCCGGGCGCAGTGCGCACTAACCAAGGTTGCCAGGTGCACGGTGTTTCCTCCGACACATTGGTGTGGCTGGCTTCCGGGTTGGATGGCACTGTGTTAAGAAGCAGTGCGGCTTGGTTGGGTTGTGTATCGGAGGACGCATGACTTTCAACTTTCGTCTCTCCCGAGCTCGTATGGGAGTTGTAGCGATGAGACAAGATAGTAGCTACTAAAACAATTGGATACCACGAAATTGGGGAGAAAAGGGTAAAATTCAACAAATATATATATAATACAAATAAAACAGTACTGTAGCAATGAGGTTTGTGCACTAAGCTATAGGCCCAATACATCATCACCGCATACTAGCTTTGCTTGAATTTACCTGCCAATGCATTGTTGTTTGGGACATTTTGTTAAAATTACATTTCAAAATTTGAGGTAGGCTATATGATCACACCAGTCATCGATCCATTGTTGTATTACTTGTGAGGCACATCTGAGTAAGGAAACATTTAAATAATTACATTTTTATTTTACTAGGCTGATGGTGCCTGCATCTGATGGTCAGCCTCAGCGGAGGGAGAGAGCAGCAGACTGAGGGACCGTCTCTCCATCCCTCCGCTTGCTCTCCTTTTCCTCCACTGACCAAAGGTACACAGTCTTCCAGCTGATAGCAAAACGAGTCGCACCGCATTACTTCTGCCTCATGGACAAATTCATGTTGTTACTTCAATTAACAGAGAAAGTGAAATATTCCTTGATATTAATAACGCAAGCTTATAGATACACTTTCCTACTTGTTCATTACTGCTGCACTGCTTGTTGTAGCACTGAGTGGAAATAGGAAGAACATGCATTTTATGGCTTATAAAAGTGTTGAATACAAAGTGTTGACAGTGCCGAGTAAGAAATTAAACCTGAACTCACTCAAAAACAGCAGCTCTGCTGTATTCGTTAACAGTCTCTCTCTAGTCATGGTTCTAAACGTTTTGAAATCTCACGGTATCAATTTTGCTGTAGCTTTCTTTTATGCCTGCTACGTTACTGCAGACTCGGTTATCTGAGCAATCTGATTGGCCAGCGGAGGCATAGTGCACTTGATTTCCTCTCCAAGTCCACCAAAAAGGCAGAGTTTGTACCTTCAGACACGGCGCCGGGCAGCGAAATTGGCTGCACCTTCCACCAACAACCAGAGACTAATAAAATAAAAAATATGAACACAAGGCTTTATCTTTGGGTTTTTCAAATCAAATCAGTTTGTCACGTGCGCTCAATACAACAGGTGTAGTAGACCTTACAGTGAAATGCTTACTTACAGGCTCTAACCAATAGTGCAAAAAAGGTATTAGGTGAACTATACAGTGAGGAGAACAAGTATTTGATAACCTGCAAAATCGGCAGTGTTTCCTACTTACAAAGCATGTAGAGGTCTGTAATTTTTATCATAGGTACACTTCAACTGTGAGAGATGGAATCTAAAACAAAAATACAGAAAAATCACATTGTATGATTTTTAAGTAATTAATTTGCATTTTATTGCATGACATAAGTATTTGATCACCTACCAACCAGTAAGAATTCCGGCTCTCACAGACCTGTTAGTTTTTCTTTAAGAAGCCCTCCTGTTCTCCACTCATTACCTGTATTAGCTACACCTGTTTGAACTCGTTACCTGTATAAAAGACACCGGTCTACACAAATTAGACCTCTACATGCTTTGTAAGTAGGAAAACCTGCAAAATCGGCAGTGTATCAAATAATTGTTCTCCCCACTATAGACAGGTAAAGAAATAAAACAGTAAAAAAGACAGGCTATATACAGTAGCGAGGCTATAAACAGACAGGTTAGTCAGGCTTATTGAGGTAGTATGTACATATGGTTAAAGTGACTATGCATATATGATGAACAGAGAGTAGCAGTAGTGTAAAAGGGCTTTGGTTAGCCAAAGTGCAGGAGCACTGGTTGGTCAGCGAAATTGAGGTAGTATGTACATGAATGTATAGTTAAAGTGACTATGCACAGATGATAAACAGAGAGTAGCAGCAGCGTAAAAAGAGGGGTTGGGGTTGGCCAGGTCTGAATTCCTCCCTATAGGCTGACTCGTCGTTGACGGTGACCACTGTTGTGTCTTTTTCAAACTTAATGGTGTTGGAGTCGTGCCTGGCCATGCAGTCATGGGTGAACAGGGAGTACAGGAGGGGACTGAGCACGCACCCCTGGGGAACTCCAGTGTTGAGGATCAGCGTGGCAGATGTGTTGATACCTACTCTCACCAACTGGGGGCGGCCATCAGGAAGTCCAGGATCCAGTTGCAGAGGGAGGTGTGTAGTCCCAGGATCCTTAGCTTAGTGATGAGCTTTGAGGGCACTATGGTGTTGAACGCGGAGCTGTAGTCAATAAATAGCACTCTCACATAAGTGTTCCTTTTGTCCAGGTGGGAAAGGGCAGTGTGGAGTGCAATAGAGACAGCATCATCTATGGATCTGTTTGGGCGGTATGCAAATTGGAGTGGGTCTAGGGTTTCTGGGATAATGGTGTTGATGTGAGCCATTACCAACCTTTCGGCATAGCAGGGTTTCTTGTAAGCTTCCGGGTTAGAGTCCAGCACCTTGAAAGCGGCAGCTCTACCCTTTAGCTCAGTGCGAATGTTGTCTGTAATACATGGCTTCTGGTTGGGGTATGTCCGTAGTCATTGTGGGGACGACGCCCTCAATGCACTTATTGATAAATCCAGTGACTGAAGTGGTGTACTCCTCAATGCCATCGGAAGAATCCCGGAACATGTTCCAGTCTGTGATAGCAAAACAGTCCGCGTCTCTATGTGTGGAGTACAGGTGATCAATAATTTTTTTCCCTCTGGTTGCACATTTAACATGTTGATGGAAATTTGGTAGACCTGATTTAACTTTCCCTGCATTAAAGTCTCCGGCCACTAGGAGCGCCACCTCTGGTTTTACAGAAATGTTTGGCAATCGACAAAAAAATGCCTTGAAGATCGACAAGTTGAACGGGTCGACCGGTTGGTGATCACTGAATTAGATACTTGGAAAACTTTGTCTGGGCTCTACCGTACCTGGCTTTGCAGACTGCTCTTGTTAAGGTACTGGCTCCATGGGTCCGGTATCTGTTCATCTGTTCCTGCTGCTGCTGTACGAGAGTTGATCTTCAGAAGGTAACAACCCTGACAACCATACCTCTGCTTCATATCCTCATACACAGAGTCAGCTCTGAGAGCACAAAAGAAAAAAATATATACAATTACAGCTAAGAATGACACATTAACAGTTTAAAGCAGTAGTACAATAAAGTGGAAGTATATATATATATATATATATATATATATATATATATATATACACACACACACACATATACACACTGCTCAAAAAAAATAAAGGGAACACTAAAATAACACATCCTAGATCTGAATGAATGAAATATTCTTATTAAATACTTTTTTCTTTACATAGTTGAATGTGCTGACAACAAAATCACACAAAAATGATCAATGTAAATCAAATTTATCAACCCATGGAGGTCTGGATTTGAAGTCACACTCAAAATTAAAGTGCAAAACCACGCTACAGGCTGATGCAACTTTGATATAATGTCCTTAAAAAACAAGTCAAAATGAGGCTCAGTAGTGTGTGTGGCCTCCACGTGCTTGTATGACCTCCCTACAACGCTTGGGCATGCTCCTGATGAGGTGGTGGATGGTCTCCTGAGGGATCTCCTCCCAGACCTGGACTAAAGCATCCGCCAACTCCTGGACAGTCTGTGGTGCAACGTGGCGTTGGTGGATGGAGCGAGACATGATGTCCCAGATGTGCTCAATTGGATTCAGGTCTGGGGAACGGGCAGGCCAGTCCATAGCATCAATGCCTTCCTCTTGCAGGAACTGCTGACACACTCCAGCCACATGAGGTCTAGCATTGTCTTGCATTAGGAGGAACCCAGGGCCAACCGCACCAGCATATGGTCTCACAAGGGGTCTGAGGATCTCATCTCGGTACCTAATGGCAGTCAGGCTACCTCTAGCGAGCACATGGAGGGCTGTGCGGCCCCCCAAAGAAATGCCACCCCACACCATGACTGACCCACCGCCAAACCGGTCATGCTGGAGGATGTTGCAGGCAGCAGAGCGTTCTCCACGGCGTCTCCAGACTGTCACATGTGCTCAGTGTGAACCTGCTTTCATGTTCTCTGGCAAATGACAAACATCCTGCACAGGGTTGGGCTGGGTTGGGCTGTAAGCTCAACCCCCACCTGTGGACGTTGGGCCCTCATACCACCCTCTTGGAGTCTGTTTCTGACTGTTTGAGCAGACATGCACATTTGTGGCCTGCTGGAGGTCATTTTGCAGGGCTCTGGCAGTGCTCCTCCTGCTCCTCCTTGCACAAAGGCGGAGGTAGCGGTCCTGCTGCTGGGTTGTTGCCCTCCTACGGCCTCCTCCACGTCTCCTGATGTGTCTCCTGGTAGCGCCTCCATGCTCTGGACACTACGCTGACAGACACAGCAAACCTTCTTGCCACATCTCGCATTGATGTGCCATCCTGGATGAGCTGCACTACCTGAGCCACTTGTGTGGGTTGTAGCCGCCAGCATTCAAAAGTGACCAAAACATCAGCCAGGAAGCATAGGAACTGAGAAGTGGTCTGTGGTCCCCACCTGCAGAACCACTCCTTTATTATCTTGCTAAATGCCTATAATTTCCACTTGTTGTCTATTCCATATGCACAACAGCATGTGAAATTTATTGTCAATCAGTGTTGCTTCCTAAGTGGACAGTTTGATTTCACAGAAGTGTGATCGACTTGGAGTTACATTGTGTTGTTTAAGTGTTCCCTTTATTTTTTTTGAGCAGTATATATATTAATTATATATATAAATATAAATATAATTTTCTGGAACTACCACATGTACACATCTCATTGTTATTAAATTATTACAGACAAATTGTTTTTGCACCCACCATGTGTCATGTCCGAAATGGTCATGTGAGGTTACATGTGTATATTTTGGGATATGAGCACTCAGTTTGTTTGACCTGACGAAGATCCATTTCGGATCGAAACGTTGTCAATAAAGTGGAGAACTGGGAGCTTTAACAGTGTGCGGGCCTTCTTGTTCTATACTGTCCATGGCAGATGCATCCTTCCCCAAAGCTTGTCCAAGTCAGGCCAGTGGTGTCTGAGATATCATGTGTGACTAACAAACATAGATCTATAGCCCCCCCCCCCCTTTGGTCATTTTTTAAACGTACGAATGGACAGAGACGAATCCATAGACTCAGAGAATTTAACATTTTAAAAAGGCTACTACTTAGCCCAACCAGTAAACAGCATCCGGCCATATTTTTACAGCCAGTAAAATAAAAATCTAATGATTCACATCCCGCCATTATTTTATTATAAAAATACATTCTCAATCCACATGAATCATCCCTTGGTTCATTCATGCATCAAGGTTAGGCTAATAGTGAGGTTTTAATTCAAGGTTGTGTACTGGTAAAAACAAAAGGATTCCATAACTGCCGGTGGGGAACAAAATCAACACCCTCCTCTTTACTGCTTTGGTCTAATGATGCAAAGGGCCACAAACACACACACACAGAGAAGAGCTGAGGTAATAGACTTGGCTGTCGAGAGAAAGCGAGAGACTGTGTGTGTGTGCATGCAAGTGTGTGTGCGTGTGTCTATTACCCACCTCTGTTCGTCCCCCTGGCTCATGTCATGTAGGAGGACGTAGTATTTGAGTGTGTTGGGGATGAACCACTTGGGGTTGGTGTACTCTCCATTGTGCTGGATCATGTGCTGCTCCTGAGACAACTTGTGGAACTGCTCCACTGGTACAGCCTCACTGGACGACACCACCAACAGACCTGCGGGATCACCAGTCAAGGAACCACAACCAGAGAGAGCGGCGAGAGCAGCAAAAGGAGAGGAGAATGAGTAGGGAGTATGGGGAGAGGATGAAATTAGAGAAGGGGAAATAGCTGGAGAGTGACAGAGGGACAAACTGAAAAATGATAATGCCCTTTTAGTGTAAGAGCTGTTTGAAAAGACAGTCTTATGATTTGATATTGAGACCTTTAAAAATAGTTCTGAGACTTGTGCAGTAGGCTGTAGGCTCAACGCATTCACACTGACCCCCTGGATTTTCCCACATTTTGTTATGTTACAACCTGATTATAAAATGTATTAAATCGTCCTCCACCCCTCAATCTACACACAATACCCCATAATGACCAAGCAAAAACAGGTTTTGACTAAAGTTTTAGCTAAATTTAACTAGGCCATTTAGATAACAAGGCAATTTTGATATTTCAGACCCTTTCAGTGTACCTTGCTGAAGCACCTTTAGCAGCAATTACAGCCTTGAGTCTTCTTGGTTATGACGCTACAAGCTTGGCACACCTGTATTTGGGGAGTTTCTACCATTCCTCTCTACAGATCCTCTCAAGCTCTGTCAGGGTGGATGGGGAGCATTGTGCACAGCTATTTTCAGGTCTCTCCGAAGACGTTAGATCAGGTTCAATTCCAGACTCTGGCTAGGCCACTCAAGGACATTCAGAGACTTGTCCAGAAGCCATTCCTGCATTGTATTGGCTGTGTGCTTAGGGTCGTTGTCCTGTTGGAAGTCTGAAGTCCTGAGTGCTCTGGAGCAGTCTCCCAGTCCCTGAAAAACATCCCCACAGCATGATGGCACCAGGTTTCCTCCAGACATGACCCATGGCATTCAGGCCAAAGAGTTCAATCTTGGTTTCAGCAGACCAGAGAATCTTGTTTCTCATGGTCTGAGTCCTTTAGGAAAACCTCAAGCAGGCTGTCATGTGCATTTTACTGAGGAGTGGGTTCTATCTGGCCACTCTACCAAAAATGTCTGATTGGTGGAGTGCTGCAGAGATGGTTGTCCTTCTCCCATCTCCACAGAGGAACTCTATCGGCGTGACCATCGAGTTCTTGGTCTCCTCCTTGACCAAGGCCCTTCTCCCCCAATTGCTCAGTTTGGCCAGGCAGCCAGCTGGAATAGAATACTCTTGGTAGTTACAAACTTCTTCCATTTAATAATGATGGAGGCCATTTTGTTCTTGGGGACCTTCAATGCTGCAGACACTTGCCCAGATCTGTCACTCGACACAATTCTGTCTCGGAGCTCTACAGAGCACGGACAATTCCTTCGACCTCATGGCTTAGTTTTTGCTCTGACATGCACTGTCAACTGTGGGACATTATATAGACTAGATGTCGACCGATTAATCGTAATGGCCGATTAATTAGGGCCGATTAAGTTTTCATAATCTGAAATCTGTATTTTTGGACACCGATTTGGCAATATTTTTTTTACACCTTTATTTAACTAGGCAAGTCAGTTAAGAACACATTCTTATTTTCAATAACGGCCTAGGAACGGTGGGTTAACTGCCTTGTTCAGGTGCATAACAGATTTTCACCTTGTCAGCTCGGGGATTCAATCTTGCAACCTTACTAGTCCAACGCCCTAACCACCTGCCTCTCATTGCACTCCACGAGGAGCCTGCCTGTTACACGAATGCAGTAAGCCAAGGTAAGTTGCTAGCTAGCATTAACTTCTTATAAAAAACAATCAATCAGAATCACTAGTTAACTACACATGGTTGATGATATTACTAGTTTATCTAGCGTGTCCTGCGTTGCATATAATCGATGCGGTGCGTATTCGCAAAAAAGAACCGTCCTTGCTCCAATGTGTACCTAACCATAAACATCAATGCCTTTCTTAAAATCAATACACAGAAGTACATATTTTTAAACCTGCATATTTAGCTTAAAGAAATCCAGGTTAGCAGCCAATATTAACCAGGTGAAATTGTGTCACTTCTCCTGCGTTCATTGCACGCAGAGTAAGGTTATATGCAACAGTTTGGGCCACCTAATTGATTCGACCATATTAATGACATAAGGCTCGTATTTCTGTGTGTTATTATGTTATAATTAAGTCTGATTTGATAGAGCAGTCTGACTGAGCGATGGAAGGCACCAGCAGGCTCGTAAGCATTCATTCAAACAGCAGTTTCATGCGTTTTGCCAGCAGCTCTTTTCTGTGCTTCAAGCACAGCGCTTTTTATGACTTCAAGCCCATCAACCCGAGATTAGGCTGGTGTAACCGATGTGAAATTACTAGCTAGTTAGCGGGGTGCGCGCTAATAGCGTTGCAAACGTTACTCACTGACACTTGGAGTAGTTATTCCCCTTGCTCTGCATGGGTAACGCTGCTTCGAGGGTGGCTGTTGTCGATGTGTTCCTGGTTCGAGCCCAGGTAGGGAAGAGGAGAGGGACGGAAGGCAATACTAAAGTGCCTATAAGAACATCTAATAGTCAAAGGTATATGAATTACAAATGGTATAGAGGGAAATAGTCCTACAATAACTACAACCTAAAACGTCTTACCTGGGAATATTGAAGACTCATGTTAAAAGGAACCACCAGCTTTCATATGTTCTTATGTTCGGAGCAAGGAACTTAAATGTTAGCTTTCTTACATAGCACATATTGCACTTTTACTTTCTTCTCCAACACTTTGTTTTTGCATTATTTAAACCAAATTGAATGTTTCATTATTTATTGTTTCATTATTTATTTGAGGCTAAATTGATTTTATTGATGTATTATATTAAGTTAAAATAAGTGTTCATTCAGTATTGTTGTAATTGTCATTATTACAAATGTTTAAAAAAAATATATAATAATAATAATACATTTAAAAAATATATATATATATATATATATATATAAAAAAATATATAAAAATAAAAAATTAATCGGTATCGGATTTTTTTTGGGGTCCTCCAATAATCGGTATCGGCGTTGAAAAATCAATCGGTCGACCTCTAATATAGACAGGTGTGTGCCTTTCCAAATCATGTCTAATCAATTGAATTTACCACAGGTGGACTCCAATAAAGTTGTAGAAACATCAAGGATGATCAATGTTAACAGGATACACGGGAGCTCAATTTCCAGTCTCATAGCAAATAGTCTAAATACTTATGTAAATAAGGTATCTGTTGATAAGATTTAATACGTTTGCAAAAATGTCTAAAAACTTGTTTTCACTTCGTCAGTATGGGTTATAGTGTAAATTGATGAGGATTTGTTTTAATTTAATCCATTTTCGAATAAGGCTGTAACGTAACTAAATGTGGAAAAAGGGAATGGGTCTGAATACTTTGTATATGTATACCGAATGCACTGTATATGATCACACTGGTAATATATAATTTGTTGTAATAAAAAAAATAAAGTCAGGTACTTAATTGTTACCTAGAAATGATTTGATTTTGAGATTTGATTTATCATGATCATAGTGTTTATTGTAGTATGTTGAAGCAGAGAAGGATACAGGCGAGGTAGTGGTTGAGGAACTCATGGTCGGAGGCAGGCATTGACTGGAGGAAGCTCTCCCTGTACGCCTCAAACCAGGGAGTCGTGGCTGGAGAGAGGACAACAACAAAATGAGAGCAAGTACATCACTCTAACCTCACCTCCATGCAACACAACCCTGAGAGAGTGGAGCTGAAGAGACCACCTGAAGCCTGTACCCAGGGGTGCTGGTGAGATAAGTCTATACACACCCAGCTCAACCAGACAGGAGAGGCTGGGAAGTGACAAACACCCACACAGATTGCTGAAGGGTCTGATTGTGTAGCTGCAACAAACGATACTCAGGGAAAGAAATAAATGAATGATTAGCCAGATGAAAGAGAGGAAGGATTTTACCAGCACTCAGCTCTACAAAAATATAGGCCTAAATAAATAGCACAGCAAGAAGCAACAATCAAATCAAAAGAGACCATTGAATGTTAGATTCAATCTGAATATGGATGGAGAAACTTTAAACCAAGACTGCCAGTAAAACAATAATTTGGTTATATAGCAGTACATTTACTATAGTAGAACACAGGCACAACAGCACAATGAGGCAGATGAACCTATAAACCTCTGGACACGGCTCCAGTCCATTTTCCAAAAAGATTAGGCAGTAAGACATTTACATTAATCATTGTATGGCAGAGAAATCATGAGAAAGGGAACCTAAAGCCACCAGAGGTCAGTCTAGTGCTGCACGGTATATACCGAAACTTCAGTACTTTTTCGATGCTAGAACATGAAAAATGGTTTGGTACCAGAATTTGTGTTACTTTAGGAACATCTGTCAAATGTGTCTCACGTCATATGCCAATTGAGAGGATCGAGTCTGTCTTGTAATTTGTCTGAATCTTTTCAAGGGGGCAGTTTCAAGCCAGGCGGCGCTTATGCATACAGCGCAAGTAACTTTTGAAAAGCAAGCGAGAGATCATAGATAAACATTTTAAAATGACCCAAAAATTATTTAAAAAAATTTGCACATGACATTTGCAATGTAACTCATTATTCTACTAAGTTTGAATTATTTGAGTGACAATGACATGAACATATATATATTTTTAAACCTTTATTTAACTAGGCAAGTCAGTTAATTAAGAACAAATTCTTATTTTCAATGACGGCCTAGGAATTGTGGGTTAACTGCCTTGTTCAGGGGCAGAACGACAGATTTTTACCTTGTCAGCTCGGGGGTTTGATCTTGCAACCTTTATAAGTCCAACGCTCTAAACACTAGGCTACCTGCCTATATTCAGCATGACATTCATGTGAGCATTATAATATGATTACACAAGTGAAAAATCATGTGAAATGCACTCATAACTTGACAGCAATATATTTAGACTACTTTGCGTTAGACTGGGCTTGCTAGCATTAGCCCTGGATGGAGAATTGCACCCTGGGAAGTGAAATGTACTATGCTGTGTAAATTCCATTGTATTTCTATTGCGTGTAGACTATTACAATATAGAAGCTTCAGAAAGTAGCTTCAAAGTATTTCTTATTTTGTAACTATTAATTTAATACATCAAAATAGTTAGCTGTAATGAATCCTGGGTCTAAAGAATGTAATTTCACACAATATTATGGCCACAGATGAGAAGATTAACCTTGATATGTATCAAATTATATTTCAGTTTCTGTAAATACATTTTGTATGCTGAGTCTCATACATGGTTTTGCATAATTAACATGTTTGATATTCTTGCCATTCCACTGCTGGCTTGCTTCTGAAGCTAAGCAGGGTTGGTCCTTGTCAGTCCCTGGATTGGAGACCAGATGCTGCTGGAAGTGGTGTTGGAGAGCCAGTAGGAGGCACTCTTTCCTCTGATCTAAAAAAATATCCAAATGCCCTCAAACCATCATGGTCACCTAATAATCCCCAGTTTACAATTGGCTCATTCATCCCCCTCCTCTCCACTGTAACTATTCCCCAGGTCATTGCTGTAAATGAGAATGTGTTCTCAGTCAACTTACCTGGTAAAATAACAGATAAATAAGAAATATAAAAATATTTTTTTCTTTTTGCTGAATATAGAATATATTCTATTTATTCTACTAGTTATCAACATATTGTTCAATGTTTCAAAAAATTAGGCCAAGTGGTTATTCTGTGACTTTAGCTAATATGTTTTATTTTTGTTGCCATGGTATCATTCCAGTATTGTTCTGGTATTGAGTATTATGATACTAAACTAGATAGAAGTATAACATTTAAAAAATCTGCATATCGTGACAACACTAGGTCCGTTTTTGGAAAATGTAGAGACAACGGCGTAAATGTGTCCACTGTCCTGCACAATTCATTTAGTGCCATATATGTACTAAGGCAATTTAGCCAAACGTGAAATTAGTCATTGAATGATTGGTTGTTACTTTTAATAGCGTAGTTTGTACCTTGTTAACAAACAAGCAAACCATGTGTCACCCATAATAATTTCCTATCCTTTACTTTTCAGAGAGAGGACCACAGGTTAAAGCTGATTGAGAGAGAACAGAAGGACGCGGGAGTTATATGCTACTAACGCTCATACATAGGTTTAAAATACTATTTGAAACCATTTCAAATACATTAGCTGTGCTTGATATAGCTTGCCTGGCACAATGGAACCAATATACCAACCAAGGAAAGGCCAGTTTCAATTATAAAAATGGAGGATGTTAGGAGAGAAGGACAGTCTGCTACAGTTATGCTACGGAGAGAAAGACGAACAGAGGGGGGGATAGCTGTAAAGGGAAAGAAGAGGGGGAGAGGTAGGGCCACCCCCTACATAGATATTGTGAGGTTATGTGGGGTGAGGCCAGGTGAGATGAGAGTACAGGTACCTGTATAATGCTTGGAGGTGCTGAGTTCCGTTAGTGTGTCCCTCCAGTCACTGTACCAGGGGACGCTAGCTTTAACAGAGCGATCTAACGAGGGGAGAGAGTCAGGGACTAGCGTTAGCAACATCCCATTACCTGTACAGGATCTCCCACTGATGTTTACCACTCATAGCTCATCCAAAGTACCAATATCATAGATAGTATACATCACATTGTAGATACCACGTTGTTGCTAGTTGACCACTGTAGGGAAAACCAGGGAAGAGCAGCAGTATATGAGACTGTGCTGCTGGAGAGGGTCATTCTCACAACCATGGCTTCCACTTTGACCTACAAATGTGACCTACAGCTTGGAAAAAAGGTTAGCCCAAATCATAAGCTTAGCTTCCAGTTTAGCTTCCAACAAAACAGTGAAGACATAACATTCTATGCTCCATTCATAGGTCTAATGGAGAAATAGGAGAGCCATAGTTGGGTTGACTTAACTGTAGGTTAGGGTTAGAGGGGGCTGTTTGATCCAAGCAAGGTCCACTAATAGGATGGGAGAAATAGAGTGGATTGGAGAGGTTTATGGATGTGGACCAGCAGGGGGAAACACACGCTTTGATAGTCACCACAAAGTTGCTGCACTGCTACCCAACGGTCTTTCCTTGTGGAAATGCAACAGGAATCTCCATGAACTTTCCTGAAATATCTCTAGGGTGTATTCATATAATGAACCAGGTGTTCATCCAACATCTTCGTGAGCAAACATTATGACAGGCCTAATGGAAACACCAAATGTTGCGGTTAAACTTTCCAAATGTCCACAAAACAAAATACGCCTGGGATATTTTCTTAATGGTAAAATGAATTATGCAAGAACTGGAGTTAACTCTTACGCGCAAATATTGAATATAACAACCATCATATCGAAGTAAATTTGGAGTCACGCGATGACGTGTGGCTCTCCAACTACGACTTGGAAAAGCATGCAGTTTATTAGGCTACAGATGAAATAAGCTATGATGAACTTCACAGGGTGGTGAATGTACAAGGTGATGAGCTTGATGCGTCTTTCTAATAAATATCAAGGGTCTTATTCTGGTGATATGATGATCAATGCTTGGCTGCCGCTTGACAATAAAAAAATATTAAACTCCTTTGTCGTTAGTATCATCATGTAGGCTATATCTGCACTGTATCTGCCAGCTGTTGGCTTGAGCGCACATGCCAATACCAGAGTTGGCATATTTGTGTTAAAACCATCAGTAGATTTGAAAATGAGATGGAAACCCATTTAACTTTCTTTTCTTTACTTTCCCTTTCTTTTTTCTTTTTTTCAATACATGGGAATTTAACTACAAAAGTTATTTTTTATGTGCAGTCACCTCACACAGCCTTTTATCTGCAACAAGTCAATTGGCTGGAAACATGTCTGGTGGGAAATTGTACAAATTGTTTTCATGCATATTTGTGAATATCCGCATGAAAATCTATCGCCATTTGGATGGAATCATAGCTATATACACTGAAAAATAATATGTCCTGGAAAAAGCATTTCTCTGAGCTAAATTTCAGGTAACTAAAAGTGTTTAGGGATATTTCTGTTCCACTGTCAAACGGCTTGACCTGTAACGTTGTAGGTTAGAGGACAGAGGTTGAAGTAGGCTCTTACCCAAGGGCCGTCCAGGTCAATAAAAGAGAAAATAAAACGAGAAGTTCATAAATTACAAAATGAACAAAATAAATGAACATGGAAATCACTCCCATATTGCAAAATGTTTGCTGTTATTGTCTGTCTGGATTTTTTTTTATTTTAAAATAAATCCTTCCAGTCATGCCTCTCTCCCGAGTGTCTGCTGCCATCTGCAGGACAGTCTATGAAACTACATGACAAGTATCACATTCATCATCAATAAACACTACATTCCTACAACTCATTAAACACTCCATCCTTTACCCATGTCACGCTCATCCCCTTCTTTCTCTGTCCAAATTACTCACCACTAATATTAAGGTCATAGTCTCCGGCGGTGATGACATTGGCCACACCCCCCTCTGCTGGTTGGCTCGCCGACACCACCGCGCTGAGGAGCCGTCGCTGGGCGGGGCTATGGACGCCGGAGGTGGGGACAGACGGGCGTGTAACCACATTGTTTACACTGATGCGAAGGTTCTTCACCACCTGCACCTGGTTGTTAGGGTCCCTCACGTGACCTATTGAGAGACCCGTATGGGAAAAGATTAGGCTACATACGCACAATCACATATGTCTTTGAGCTGGACATGAGAAAATATAGGCTATTCAGATGTCACCAATAAACCACATGAGAGCGTTGATTGAAGTGTGCATCTCCTTTTTCCTTTCAGATACAGACAGTCAAATGAAGAAAATAATTTGACATTTTAACAAAGGGGGGGGGGGGGGGGGGTGATGCTAAATGTGTGAAGAGACGTGGATGTGAGACTAAATGAAGGTAATATAAAACTACCAGCTACTTTTGACTACTGCATGAAGGATCCACAGAAACAGCGTCCATAGAACTTCATGCAGTAAGAACATTATCATGAGGCAGCATGTTTGGACAGCCAGACATCAAAGCACTCACATTCAAATGGTCATGTGGCCTAACTCATATGGCACTTCTCCATAGCGAAGTGTTTTGTGTCCTCCTCTTAAGTCTGTCTGGCCTGTCAGCAATTTGGAAACATTCCTACAGAAATTAGATTACATTTGACTGAAAAGCAAGCACACACATACAGACCACTGAAAAGCAAAATCTATGTAAACAATTTTGTGTGAATGCCACAACCTGTTTGCAGGAGTAACATCTCAATTTCGAGGAATTTCCCCCAGAATACACACAACACCAGCTGCTAAATTGTTAGTAAGTCTATTGTTGTTCTACAGGTAGCTGTGACAACCGTGCTGTAATGTAGGGCTGTGACCCTCTTGGGAGACAGGTGCAGGAAGACAATAGGAAACCCCTAGTCCAACTCCTCTCCTCTTGAGCAGAATATGTAAGCTATGCATTCCACAAATCTAATGTACATGGTGTCTTATGAGTCTATGAGAGGGTTATTTTTATTTATTTATTATTTTACCAATGGACAGTGCCTTAGACCGCTGCGCCACTCGGGAGGCCCGAAAGGGGTAATAAGACAACCAGGGTTATTACAGGTCATTGACTATAATGGATGTGATTTTATCATAGCCTGATGATTAAAACCCAGTCTTGTTTATTCCAAAACATGACAGTTTTCCAATTTCACATGAGCCAGAGCAAAAATAAACATGGTAGCTATGGATGTGATTGCTAGGCCTTTGCAGCAAGACTATATGGTAGCTATGGATATCAGTTGGAAAGTACATAGCTAACTAGATTGCATAAAGAGTAAGGTAGCCAGGACATTTCATTGTCAGACCATGAGTAACCTGGAATTTTAAATGCCAGTGTTAAACTAGCACTAAGCCAAATTACTAATACAAGTACAGTTGAAGTCGGAAGTTTACATACACCTTTGCCAAATACATTTGAACTCGGTTTCACAGTTCCTGACATTTAATCCTAGCAAAAATTCCCTGTCTCAGGTCAGTTAGGATCACCACTTTATTGTAAAAATGTGAAATGTCAGAAAAATAGGAGAGAGAATGATTTATTTCAGCTTTTATTTATTTCATCACATTCCCAGTGGGTCAGAAGTTTACATACACTCCATTTGTATTTGGTAGCATTGCCTTTAAATTGTTTAACGTGAGTCAAACGTTTGGAGTAGCCTTCCAGAAGCTTCCCACAATAAGTTGGGTGAATTTTGGCCAATTCCTCCTGACAGAGCCGGTGTAACTGAGTCAGGTTTGTTGGCCTCCTTGCTCGCACACGCTTTTTCAGTTCTGCCCACAAATGTTCTATAGGATTGAGGTCAGGGCTTTGTGATGGCCACTCCAATACCTTGACTTTGTTGTCCTTAAGCCATTTTGCCACAACTTTGGAAGTATGCTTGGGGTCATTGTTCATTTGGAAGACCCATTTGCAACCAAGCTTTAACTTCAATATATGCTAAATGTTCCCTCCCTCATGATGCCATCTATTTTGTGAAGTGCACCAGTCTCTCCTGAAGCAAAGCACCCCCACAAAATAATGCTGCCACTAGAGGTCGACCGATTGATTTTTCAACGCCGATACCGATTACTGGATGACCAAAAAAGCCGATATCGATTATTGGAGGACCATAATAGCCGATACCGATTAATCTGCCGATTAAAAAAAAATGTGTTTGTAATAATGACTATTACAACAATAGTGAATGAACACTTATTTTAACTATATAAAACATATATAAACTATATAAGACATCAATAAAATCAACTTAGCCTCAAATAAATAATGAAACATGTTCAATTTGGTTTAAATAATGCAAAAACAAAGTGTTGGAGAAGTAAAAGTGCAATATGTGCTATGTAAGAAAGCTAACATTTAAGTTCCTTGCTCAGAACATGAGAACATATGAAAGCTGGTGGTTCCTTTTAACATGAGTCTTCAATATTCCCTAAAACTACAAGTTTTAGGTTGTAGTTATTGTAGGACTAATTCCCTCTATACCATTTGTATTTCATTAACCTTTGACTATTAGATGTTCTTATAGGCACTTTAGTCGTGCCAGTGTAACAGTATAGCTTCCGTCCCTCTCCTCGCTCCTCCCTGGGCTCGAACCAGGAACACAACGACAACAGCCACCCTCGAAGCAGCGTTACCCATGCAGAGCAAGGGAAACAACCACAGGCTCAGATCGAGTGATGTTTGAAATGCTATTAGCGTGCGCTAACTAGCTAGCCATTTCACTTCGGTTACACCAGCCTCAGGAGTTGATAGGCTTGAAGGCAAACAGCGGAATGCTTGACGCACAACATAGAGCTGCTGGCAAAACGCACGAAAGTGCTGTTTGAATGAATGTTTACGCGCCTGCTTCTGCCTACCACAGCTCAGTCAGATACTTAGACACTTGTATGCGCAGTCAAATTATATACAACGCAGGACACGCTAGATAATATCAACCATGTGTAGTTAACTAGTGATGATTGATTGTTTATAAAATAAGTTTAATGCTAGCTAGCAAATTACCTTGGCTTACTGCATTCGCGTAACAGGCAGTCTCCTTGTGGAGTGCAACGAGAGAGCGGCAGGTCGTTATTGCATTGGACTAGTTAACTGTAAGGTTGCAAGACTGGATCCCCCAAGCTGACAAGGTGTAAATCTGTCATTCTGCCCCTGAACGAGGCAGATAACCCACCGTTCCTAGGACGTCATTGAATTTTTTATTTATTTTACCTTTATTTAACCAGGCAAGTCAGTTAAGAACAAATTATTATTTTCAATGACGGCCTACGAACAGTGGGTTAACTGCCTGTTCAGGGGCAGAACGACAGATTTGTACCTCGTCAGCACGGGGGTTTGAACTTGCAAACTTCCGGTTACAAGTCCAATGCTCTAACCACCAGGCGACCTCAGTCTTTAACTGACTTGCCTAGTTAAATAAATAAATATTATATATATATATATATATATTTTCTTTTTTGTTTTGTTTTTAAATCGGCAAAAATCTGTGTCCAAAAATACAGATTTCCGATTGTTATGAAAACTTGAAAATCGGCCCTAATTAAATCGGCCATTCCGATTAAAATCGGGCGACGTCTAGCTGCCACCCCCGTGCTTCACGGTTGGGATGGTGCTCGTCGGCTTGCAAGCCTCCCCCTTTGTCCTCCAAACATAACGATGGTAATTATAGCCAAACAGTTCTATTTGTTTCATCAGACCAGAAGACATTTCTCCAAAAAGTACTATCTTTGTCCACAAGTGCAGTTGCAAACTGTAGTCCGGCTTTTTTATGGCGCTTTTGGAGCAGTGGCTTCTTCCTTGCTGAGCGGCTATTCAGGTTATGTCGACATAGGACACGTTTTACTGTGGATATAGATACTTTTGTTCCCCGTTTCCTCCAGCATCTTCACAAGGTCCTTTGCAGTTGTTCTGGGATTGATTTGCACTTTTTGCACTAAAGTATGTTCATCTCTAGGAGACAGAACACGTCTCCTTCCTGAGCAGCATGACAGCTGCCTGGTCCCATGGTGTTTATACTTGCGTACTATTGTTTGTACAGATGAACGTGGTACCTTCAGGCGTTTGAAAATTTCTCCCAAGGATGAACCAGACTTGTGGAGGTCTGCAATTTTCTGTCTGAGGTCTTGGCTGATTTCTTTTGATTGTCCCACAATGTCAAGCAAAGAGGCAGTGAGTTTGAAGGTAGGCCTTGAAATACATCCACAGGTGCACCTCCAATTGACACAAATGATGTCAATTAGCCTATCAGAAGCTTTAAAGCCATGACATAATTTTCTGGAATTGTCCATGCTGTTTAAAGGCACAGTCAACTTAGTGCATGTAAACTTCTGACCCACTGGAATTGTGATAGTGAATTATGAGTGAAATAATCTCTGTAAACAATTGTTGGAAATTTACTTGTGTCATGCACAAAGTAGATGTCCTAACCGACTTGCCAAAACTATAGTTTGTTTACAAGAAATTTGTGGAGTGGTTGAAAAATAAGTTAATGACTCCAATCAAAGTGTATGTAAACTTCCGACTTCAACTGTAGCCGCTTAAAACCAAGTTCAACTAAATGGCCATCTCTTTCTCAGACTCCATCTTCCTCCTGTTTAGCGTATGGTATGTCAAATATGGTCGGGCGTTGTTCAGGGTAGCCTAGTCGTTAGTGTTGGACTAGTAACCGGAAGGTCTCAAGTTCAAACCCCCGAGCTGACAAGGTACAAATCTGTCGTTCTGCCCCTGAACAGGCAGTTAACCCTCTGTTCCTAGGCCGTCATTGAAAATAAGTGTTTCTTAACTGACTTGCCTAGTTAAATAAAGATAAAATAAAGTCAGTGACTGTCCCACAAGATGACTGGCTGTTAGCTGGCTAAGCACCTTTGAAATTGGTTAAAATAGAAAGCAGACAGTCTACTTTCAAGTTGCAGCAAAACAACTTAGTATGACAGGAGACGCTTAACTCCCACGTCCCTGTCAGCCCCACTTAACGTTAGTCTAACTGGGCCTCTTCCCAGCCCTTTGACACCAGAAAGCCTTCTTTGCTAACGGCATTAGATGCAAAGACACCCAAGACGGTTGCAGACGTACGACAATGGCGGACATATCGTGTCCTATCGGGTGACACATTGAAGAAACAAGACAAAGGCCTCTGTTTCAGCACCACATCTGCTACTGGTTAACCATTCCTGTCACTTGACTGCCAAAGTGACGGCAGTAGCTAGCTAGCTAACGTTAGCGAGCTTAGCTGGCTAGGATAACATGCTACGTTAATAATAAGTAGCTAGCTAAAAACGGTGGACATAAAACACACAAATGTCGCAATAGCTTGATTTTAGATTCCCCTTGTGTACGGTGGAAGTTCGAGCATGAAAACGTCAAGTTGTTGTGTATAAAAGCCCTTACCTTCGGAGGTTAACCGGCAGAAAGGTCTTAACAGCTCCGAGAAATTAAGGTTGTTTTTACGAGTAATTTTTTCCGCATCTTCGCTGCACAGGACAGCCACCATTGGAACAAACGAGTCCTGGATGAACTCCTGCACAGACTGTACGCACTGAGCCATTGCGGTCTGCTTGAGAGGCCCAGACTACGAAATTGTATTTCTCTCTGGATTTCGATAGTGAAAAGCTCTCCGCTTCTGAGTTGAAAACAACTCCCCTACTGACAGTGCAAGGCAGCCGTGTTGAATTCTACAGTTGCCTGATTCGCTTCGGTCGTCACTAGTTACCACAGCCACAAAGTCATAAACTCCGCCTATTTTTAAACTGTCTCTTCGTTATTTAACCACACTACAAACATTATGCGTAACTCTAACCTTAAATTAAGACAAAATGTACATTTTTAAAAATGCATTTTTACGATATAGCCAAATGTGACTTTGTGGCTATGCTATTTAGTGGAAACCATTCGCTTCTGAGAAATGTGCAATTGCAGCCCGCAACTCCTGCATCTGCAGGAACCCCTTTATATATATATATATATTTTTTTTTTTAAAGCACATGAGGGAACACAAGCATACATAGATTACAAACAATGGACAATCGCGCTAGGGGGTACAATATCACATTACAATTACACAAGGACCTTAAGGGACATGCATATATTTACAATTCTAACAGCTTTTTTGTTAGTAGAGCATTTAACCGTCTTAAAATACAAGTAGGTATGTGTGTGGCAACATCCAAACTTTTTTCCAACAGATATTATCAATAAATCCATTCCAATAAGGCATGACATAAGGTATAGATACAACATCCTGCTGAAACAAGGATCGTATCGCTCTGTTGTTGAATGGACCAAAAGAGAAACAAATCTTTCCTACTGATGAGTCAACAGGGTCAATAAAAGGTAGGCTCTGAGGGTCAGGTCTTGACATGTTCCTGAATAACATAGCAACAGATAGAAGTGGGTCTTCTTAGGAATTGTTTTATCCAATTGATCTTGAAAGTATTATTTAAAGTAGTAAAATCCAGAAAATTCAGTCCACCATTCTCATAAGTGTTCATTACAACAGTTTGCCTAATGTAATGGGTACGGTTTCTCCAAAGAAAGTTGAAAAGCATCTGGTCTATCTCCTTGCTTATTTTACGGTCAAGATATAAAGATAGAGCACCATATGTTAGTCTAGAGATACCTTCAGCCTTGGTTATTAGGACTCTACCTAATAACCAAGTCCCTCTGTAGCCATTGATTTAGTTTCTTCTGGGTTTTTTTAATAAGAGGGTTAAAATTTAGTAAGCCTCTAGACTTCTGATCCTTTGTAATGGTTATGCCTAAATATGTAAGTTCTTCTTTTACTGGAATACCATAATATGAAGGTGTCACACAATCTTTGACAGCCATGAGTTCACATTTCTTAATGTTAAGATATAGACCAGACGCTTTGGAAAAGGATTGTATCACATTGATCGATATGGGAATTTGGTTAGCATCTTTCAGAAAAAGTGTAGTATCGTCAGCCAGCTGGCTTATAATAATTTCTTTACCAGCTATGGAAATACCTTGTACAGGACTATTATTTAAAGAATTTGCAAAAAGTTGGGTGATTAATAAAAACAGGTACGGAGAGATAGGACAACCTTGCCTAATTCCTCTCTTTAACTCAAATCTAGGTGAGGTGCCATATTTCAATTTGATAGAGCTGTTACCATTTGCATAGAGTCTTAATAGCCTTACAGAAAAAATCCCCAAAGCCAAGTCTCTCAAGGGAGTGGAAGAGAAACTGATGCTCTACTGTGTCAAATGCTTTATAAAAATCAAAAAATAATATGAAGCTATCCTCAGTTATTAGGTCTGAGTAGTCAAGTACGTCTAATACTAGTCTGACATTGTTAGAAATATGTCTGTTCCTCATGAAGCCAGACTGTGTTTCATCAATGATTGCATCCAGGACTTCTTTAATTATTTTTGCAAGTAGTGAGGCTAATATCTTATAGTCATTATTAAGAAGACAAATTGGACGCCAGTTATCGATGAGCAGCACTTCTTTTTTAGGCTTAGGTATCAGTGTTATTAACCCCTGACTCATTGTAGGAGGGAGAACATTGTTTTTAATACTCTCTAAAAAGACTTCAAATAGAAAGGGAGCTACTTGTTCAGAAAATAATTTGTAAAATTCTGATGTAATTCCATCAACACCTGGTGATTTATTGTTCTTTAGATATTTGATAGACTCTATAATCTCTTCAACTTTGATGGGTTCATCACACTGTTTAGATTCTATATCACTGATAGAGTGAACATTATTCAGTGATTCCTGACAGTACGTAGAGCTATACAATTTTCTGTAAAAATTGCTGCAGTATTTAGCGATACATTTTTGGTCATCTGTAATAACACCATCAATGATTAACTTATGGATAGTGTTATTAGGATGAATTCTGTTCTCCCTCCTCAATCCATTTTTTCCTAGATCTAATAAAGGCTCCTTCTGCTTTTAATTTATATATATTATCCAGTTTATTTTGTAACTCAATTAGTTCCATCTTCTCCTCCCCCAAGAGGTCAGCTGGGGACCTCTGAGAAAGGGAAGTTATCTTAATGATCACCTTTTCCTCCTCAGCTCTTCTGGTCTTAGCAAGATTACTACCATATTTTCTAAGATATTTGGACACCTCAAATTTAAAGAGCTCCCAGTTCTTGCAATAAGATTTTTCTTCACAAGCCCTTTCCCAAAAGTGTGAGAGCAGATCTTTAACCTCAAATGTAACTATATCATTATTTAGTAATGAGCTATTTAGCTTCCAGTAGGATGCTCTACCAAGGTTCGTATCAGGGGTAAATATTTTGATATCAATGTAAATAGCCTTATGGTCTGTGAGGGGAGTAGTACACATATTTGTAGTAACACACTCACTATCAATACATTTGGATATAAGCCAAAAATCTATTCTGGATTGTCTGGAGCCTGTTTTGTTACTCCAAGTGAAAGATCTTTCGGCCGGAAACCTCTCTCTCCATATATCAGTAAGATCAAACTTTTCCATAAAAAGTATTAAACCCAAATTCTGATTGGTTGGCCTACCTGGGGGCCATCTATCAGTTGAATTATCTATTGTAATGTTAAAGTCCCCTCCTATCAATAATAACGAATTGGGAAATTTAGATAACCAATGAAGTATATGTTTCTCTATAGATTCAATCAACTCATCATTCTCATGTTTGGTGTTGTACCCGTAGAAGTTTACAGTAATGAGTGTAATGTCATTGTAACTGATCACAAGACAAATAAAGTGACCAAAGGGGTCACATTCCGAGTGTAGAATATTACCACCAAAGGTATTTTTCATTGTAGTGACACCAGCAGAGCGTTCAGATCCATGGGAAAGCCAAATATCGTTGCCCCACTGTGACCTCCAGAAGTTGGCATCAGCAGAAATTGAGTGAGACTCTTGAAAAAAGCAAAAATCTGTTCGAAATTGTTTAGCAAATAAAAATAAGGCCTTGCGCATCACACTGTTTCGTAACCCCCTAGCATTAAGAGATAATATAGACAAAGACAAAACAACAAAGATTATATAAAAGTATAAACTGTAGTAGGATGAGTCAGAGACGTAGGAGCAGTGAACGTAAACGATAAGGAACCGAGATCTGCACCATTTAAGTCAATTTAAAGTGAAAATAGCTTATTCCATAACCTTTGAAATTCAACTCAACTGGAAATTATGTTCAAGACCAAACCAAGGGTTCTTGTAGTAAGAGAGACTAAAAACCCTCTTTAGTGTAATCAGGAACTATTCTGAGAAATAAAACAACAAATAATAATTTAAATAAAAGGGTACCTACTATTTTAAGTACATATGAAAACTGATCATAAAATAATTGAATAACAAAATGTTTTACATATAAACATCCCTAAGACCTTTTTTGGAAATAAGTATTAATAACTAAATAGAACAATAACCGTGTAAAGTCAGAGCAGACCTTTATGCCATTTAAAACAATATCTTAGTTACTGTATACATAAAACATAAATTCAGCTTTCAATCTTCTTCGTAAGTTTGTAAACAAAATAGGACTTCTGGTCATACAAGAACAAACTAATGAATTGAAATCCTGAGTATTCCTGTAAAATAGTCACCTGATGCTTGTTAGGTAAACCACATAAGGAAAATGAGAATACCATGGCTGAAACCATCAACCTGTTCCTTCTGGTGAGATTTTAGGGAGGAATATGGATTTCTGAACCGTTGATGAAACCTCGTCCTCCGACGAAGTAAGCAGCCTTCCCCTCACTTCGTGCTATCTTGATCGTTGGCCACAACTTGTTCCTTCTTTCTATGTCTTCCGGGCTGAGATGCTCGGCGAAACGCATACCATGGCTCTGAAGGAAGGCGTTCTTCCTAGCAGCTTTCCAGACAGCATCCCTGTAGAATCTGGTAGTGAATAGGATGATGATACCCCTGGGTCTTGAATCGCTTTGCTGTTGCTTCTTGCCGAGGCGATGTACAACGTCGATGGTATCACCAACTTTGTTCTTCTCTGCAGGCAAAACTTCTTGGCAGATACGGATAGCCTCTCCTCGCACATCTTCATTCTCCACCTCTGGCAAGCCGTAGAGTCTCAGGTTCCATTTTCTTGTGTATTGTTCCAGATCAGTGAGACGTCTATGGTAGACATTGTTATTCTTTTCCACCCTTTCCACATTTTTTTCAACTTTTGCCACTCTCGTTTTCACATCATTAATTTTACCACATGCAAACTCCACAGTCTTTTTCAAGCCTTCGATAACCATGGTGTTCGCGCCTACCATTTTCTCAATGGCGTCACACCTGGAGTTGATGAGTAAGGAGAGTGGAGGTTTGCACGGAGTAACCGGTAAAGAGGGGAATTCGTCATCTTCAGCATTCGAAAGCATGATATTATCCATAGGCCAAGTGTAGTTATGGCAGTTGTCTATAAGCACGTTTCTCTCTTGTTGATTAGCAATAGAACGGCTAACTTTTTCCTTTCTTTTTTTTGTCACGACTTTGCATGGACATGCTGAAATAAATGATCCAATTATCATTCCAGTCACAGGAAAGGTCTTATATCTTGAGCAAATAAAAATAGTAATGACTAAACTTTTTTTTTTTTTTTTTTCACAATCTTTCTGAAGTTTGGTACGGAGCTCGGTAAAAAAGCGTCTGTTCAAGCAGCCATCTTGGCACCTTCCGAAGGAACCCCTTTATACTTATATTGGTAAATGTTTAAACTACAATAACCGAGAGATAGGGGCGCAGCAGTACAGTAGGTACCAGTTGGATGCCAACCGCCGATAAACCCCACAAAAGAAGAAGCGAGGGCTACAACAGTAGACAGTGTCCTTCACCCAGTTTGTCGGCTACTGTTTTAATGGGAGTGATTCTGATTCATGCCTATGCGGACTGATTCATAACAAAATTAAGCCTAGTAAGGCTACTGATACCTTTCACCAAGTCACCTAACGTCTCCCTAGCCCATAAGATACCGCCATGAATTAACGGGGACACGTTTTTTAGAAGGTATCAAACTGCTGACATGTTCATGTCACATAACACCTACACAAGTGGAGGCTGCTGAGGGGAGGATGGCTCATAATAATGGCTGGAATGGAGCAAATGGAATTTCATCAAACACATGGAAACCACCACCAGGTTATATTTGGCAGCATTGTTGTTGTGAAATAGGAAACCGATTCTAAATTTAATTTCAGATTGGAGATATGAGTCTGGAATAAGAGTTTACAGTCTAACCAGAGCCGTTCAGAGGAGTGATGCTAAAACAAACTTAGGGAGGAGGCTTCTGATGTTAACATGCATGAAACCAAGGATTTTACGATTACAGAAGTCAACAAATGAGAGCATCAGGGGAATAGGTGTAGTGCTGGGGGCTACAGGGCCTGGGTTAACCTCTACATCACCAGAGGAACAGAGGAGGAGTAGGATAAGTGTACGGCTAAAGGCTATACGAACTTGTCGTCTAGTGCGTTGGGAAACAGAGAATAAAAGGAGCAGATTTCTGGGCATGGTAGAATAGGTTCAGGGTATAATGTACAGACAAGGGTATGGTAGAATGTGAGTACAGTGGAGGTCAACCTAGGAATTGAGTGACGATGAGAGCGATTGTGTCTCTGGAGGCACCAGTTAAGCCAGTTGAGGCCTCCGCATGTGTGGGGGGGTGAGACAAAAGAGCTATCTAAGGCATGTTGAGCGGGACTGGGGGCTCTACAGTGAAATAAAACAATAATAACTAGACAAAACAGCAGTAGACAAGGCATATTGACATTAGGGAGAGGCATGTGTAGCCGAGTGATCATAAGGTCCAATGAGCAGCGATAGATTAGTCAGGAAGCTGTTCGGTAGTCGCTACTACGCTATGCGAGTGGGAGACACAGCGTTCAGAAAGCTAGCGGGCCGGGGTTAGTAGATGGGTCTTCGGCGACATCGCAACGGAGAATCCTGTTAAAACCATATTGGACGATTACGTGGCAGACCAGTCTTGATGGATTGCAGGGCTCCGTGTCGGCCATAAAGGGTTCAGGCCAGTTGGCAAAAGAGGTATTGTAGCCCAAGAATTAGCTGGTATACGTCTTCGGCTAGTCGGGAGATGGGCCTAGCTCGAGGCTAGCTCAAGGCTAACTGGTGCTTGCTTCGGAACAGAGGCGTTAGCCAGCAATAGCCACTCAGTTGCAGCTAGCTAGCTAGCTGTGATGATCCAGTGTAATGGTCCAGAGCTGGCGCCAGGAATCCGGTGATGTGGTAGAGAAAAGCAGTCCGATATGCTCTGGGTTGGTATTGACCGAGCTAACGCTGGCTGGTGTCCAATCTAATGGTGAAGACTGCTAGCAGTGGCTAACTGACTACTAGCTTGTAGCTAGTTAGCTGGCTAGCTTCTGATCGGGGTTCCAGTTATAAAGTATAAAAATAGCAGATCCGTACCAGCTTGGGTGAAGCGGGTTGCAGGAAAGTATATTTACTTCAGAGATGGAAAGTGAGATTAAAATATATATGAAAAAAAACGACTATTTAAGACAAGACAAGACAAACACACGTCTGACTGCTACACCATATTGGGTCCTATCTTAATTGAGGTGCCACCAACCTCCTGTGACATACAGGTCATGTAGACATAGTGTCACATTGTGGACACTTGACACTGACATGTCAAGTGTCAGTTTGCGTGTACGTTTATTATGAAAGATCTCACCATGAATGCCTTAAAAACATCCATAAGACTTCTATGTGTATATCAGTGTTTTGTATGAGACCACCTAAAGCGAGACAGATTCCAGCCCAAGATCGGAGCAAATCGAGTCAGAGTCAAGACAAACACCAGAGGGGTGGGAGACTGAGTCATGACCAAGACCAGGAAGGGGACAAGGGGTCCGATACCGAGTCAAGACCTTCACAAGAAAAATATGAGTCCAATTCAAGACCATGATTATAATTTTGTCAAATCGCCAACGTAATAAGAATGAAACATTTCCAGTATTTCTGTATTCATATTTCAGAAGAACATATGGATTCTTTAGACATTGAAACTGGTGAAAAAATGTATGCTGAGGTCAAATAGAGCCATTCCAGAAATTATTACTTACCCAAACACAGTGGGGAACAATGAGGACCTTCTACGCCTTCAAATCAAATCAAATTGTATATTTCACATGCGCCGTATACAACAGGTGTGGACCTTACCGTGAAATGCTTACTTACAAGCCCTTAACCAACAATGCAATTCAAGAAATGGAGTTAATCAAATATTTACTAAATAAACTAAAGTTTAAAAAATCTAATCAATCACAAGTTAGCACAAGAAATTTACATAACAATAATGAAGCTACAGTATATACTGGGGGTACCGGGTCTATATGCGGGGGTACAGGTTAATCAATCAATCAATCAAATGTATTTATAAAGCCCTTCTTACATCAGCTGATGTCACAAAGTGCTGTACAGAAACCCAGCCTAAAACCCCAAACAGCAAGCAATGCAGGTGTAGGAGCACGGTGGCTAGGAAAACCCCCCTAGAAAGGACCTAGAACCTAGGAAGAGACCTAACCTTAATTGAGGTCATTTGTAAAGTGACTAGGCATAGATAATAAACAGCGAGTAGCAGCAGTGTAAAAGCCATTTGATTAGTTTAGTTGTTCAGCAGTTTTATGGCTTGGGGTAGATGCTGTTAAGGAGTCTTTTGGTCCTAGACTTGGCGCTCGGGTACCTCTTGCCGTGAGGTAATAGAGAGACTGGAGTCTTTGACAATTTTTTGGGCCTTTCTCTGACATCGCCTAGTACATAGGCCCTGGATGTCAGGAAGCTTGGCCCTAGTGATGTACTGGGCCGTACGCAATACCCTTTGTAGCGGCTTCCGGTCAGATGCTGAGCAGTTACCATGCCAGGCGGTTGTGCAACCAGTCAGG
Source organism: Oncorhynchus kisutch (assembly GCF_002021735.2). Lineage (NCBI taxonomy): Eukaryota > Metazoa > Chordata > Actinopteri > Salmoniformes > Salmonidae > Oncorhynchus > Oncorhynchus kisutch. Next base: position 19,560,574 of record NC_034186.2, on the reverse strand, counting down.
ATGATCTTGATGGTACAGCTGTAGAACTTTTTGAGGATCTTTTCAGTCTCCTGAGGGGAAATGTGTTGTCGTGCCCTCTTTACAACTGCCTTGGTGTGTTTGGACCATGATAGTTTGTTATTAGTTTTCCAGTATATTTTTCAGATTTTCACTCTCAAAATCATAAAAATGTGATGTTCTAAGTCCACAACAATGCTTAAACCACACCAGGACACAATTTTGGAGGTCTGAGGAATATATTTGTACTAATAATGTATATGTTTTTGGTTTTGCTCAATCTGATTGGGTGGGCCTGGCAGGGACCGGCTCCCCAGTGGTTGGGCATGTGTCCACCCAGGCCCACTCATACCTATGCCCCTGAGGCAAACAGAATAGTAGGTCATTATTAAACATAGTAGGTAATTGTTCATTAAATATCAGTCATCACATTAATGAAAGTCACGTCACGACACTATATACTATGAGTTCATTTTAGTATACTGTAAACTAACGGTATTGTTTCAGTTGAGCATACTAGAGCTTCACCTGTCTGCCGGAAGTTGATGCTGTTGCTATGCAACAAATGACTAGATAAACATTTTACGATTTGGGGTGTGTTCGTAAATTCAATCTGGAGTGCCAGAGCGTGCTCTGGGCATGAATAAATCCAAAACATTGTCAAATTGTCCGTTTGTAAATTCAGAGCTTTTTGCTCTCGGAGCATTCAGAGCACACACTGGAGTAGGGTTGATCCAAGCATTCAACGGCAGTCAAGCACCCAAGCTAACTGACTAATGTTGGCTAGCTACTTCCAGACACAAGTGAGAGAACACCTCACTTTGACCATTTTACTCGCCCTAGCAGAGCTGGTTCGGTGACTGTAACTGTGCTGTTGGCAACAATTGAATTCACATTTTTTGCCAACGTTTACTGACACCGACCATATTCAACGGGTGTTGAGCGTTTGTAAATTCATGAGTTATTCTGCACGAGAATGCTCTGAAATCGGAGTAGATAGCCATTGAATCGCACGACTATACCACTAAGCTAAGAATTATGTAAATAATCAAGTCTATAGGGTAGTTAGTTAGATAGCAGATAGTTAATATACTGCCTGGCAAGTTTGATGTATTAGTAGCCAACTAACATTACAGTAGGTAACTAGCTAACATACTGCTGTAATGGATAGCGTTAGCTAACAAATTGTCAGTCAACATAACGTGCAACGTAACTTATTGGAAAGGCATTACTTATTACATTTTTCAAAATTTTATTAACATTTGTCAAAATTAGTTAAAGCAATACATTTGTATACACTCTCATCAGACTCTGCAACATGTTTCCCGCCATTTTCTTCAAATCTGAAAAGGGATGAAGCCACGCCTGTTTTCTGAAGAATTGCATTATGGGCCCTAAAACCACGGAAATAGTGTCCACTGCATGTATACTTTGTATTTTGGCGAATTTATTACATACTTTTGGCATATTAACTATATCCATACTATGACCAATAGTGATACTATATACTCAATTCATGTCACAAATAGTACGATTACTGCGGTTAGAATGAGTATTCGAACACAGTTTAGGTCTCTAGTGCCACCTTCAAAACAACTAGGAACTCGGAATTCTGCAATCTCTGACTTGCGGCTTCAGTAAGTTCAAGACAACTGGGAACTCTGAAAAAAATGAATTCTGACTGGTAAAAATTGTTTTCAACAGTCATCCAACTCAGAATTCCAATTCGAAAAAACTCTGGCAACTTTCTCCAAATGTCCTACCTGAAACTCACTGATGTCATGATTTGACCTTCTTTTTCCCCCAGAGTTCCCAGTTTACCACACATTTACCTGTTTAACCAACACAATCACTGTCACCATGTCTTATGGTCAGTGGTGATTTTAGCACGTATATCTTGGTGGGGGAAAAATAACTTCTGGGATGCATACCAGCAAAGACACAACACAAAACTAAACAATACATTAATTGCACTATAACTGTGACAAACAATGCCCACAAACTGTTAGAGCCTACATAAAGCTGTCCCAACAGTAGTCCCTGTTGGGACTTACCACTGCTGCACCTTGCTATCACTGGAGCGAAACAGTTCATTTAGCCTCATTTACTGCCTTTAAAAAAAACATAGCTGATATGGCTGACTTGCTTAAACAAATGTGGTTTCTACTGACAATTGAGATTTACAAACTATGGCATAAGGAGACGACAAGTGGATAAGAGGCAATACGTCATTTCGATCAAGACATTAATGAGCAAGTTAGGACGGACGTCGTCAATATAACTATGTGTTCAACACTTTTAAAATGTACAGCGACAGAATTCAGAACATAGGCCATTCTTACAGTGTTTTCCCTGTACACTATGTCAGAACCGTAGGATAAATAAAGGAGGCAAATAAGCAGACAATGAAAGCTCTTACAATATTTGATTATTACATTTTTTCAAAAACAGGTTTAAGGGTACTGTCATGGATTACCAGAATTGGACCCAGAAGCAGACCAGGACAAGGTGAGTATAAAGATGGTGAGTATTTATTAATCAATGAGAACGTGGAGGTAGATAGTTCCGGGTGGAGGAGCGGGCAGCGGAGGTGGGTTGATGGGAGTGGATATGCAGATCCAATGGATAACAACACACTGGCGACGAGCAGACAGGGATGGGCTATGGGTTCCGGGTGAATGGTGTTCATGGCTAACGATCCGGCAGGGAATGGATGTCAGGTCAGAGCTTTTGAAGGGGAGAGGTGATGATCAGGACAGGTGTGCAGATTACTGATGGGATACAGGTGCGGGTGAACATCGATCTCCCAACAAGCTAATTCGCCCGGCAACCAGACAGGGTGCGTTCCAGGACACCGGAAACACACTCCAGGACAGAAACACAGGCAAACACAGACTCAGGAAGCGGGATTCGTGACAGTACCCCCCCCCCCCTCCGACGAACGCCACCGGGCGGACTACCTGGAGCGCCAGGGTGGAGGCGGTAGAAGTCACGAAGCAGGTCGTCATCAAGGATCTGACGCCGAGGAATCCAACTCCTCTCCTCTGGACCATATCCATCCCAATCCACGAGATATTGGAAACCTCGACCCCGCCGTCTGGAATCCATTATGCGGCGCACTGTGTAGGCAGGACCACCTCCGATCATCCGAGGAGGAGGAGGACGAGGGGGCAACAGAGGACTGAGGAGAACCGGCTTGAGGCAGGAGACATGAAAGGTGGGGTGTACTCGAAGCGTTGCCGGCAATTTGAGTCGGACCACAACAGGGTTAATGATTCTCTCCACCACAAACGGACCAATGAACTTTGGTGACAGTTTCCTCGACTCAGTCCGTAGAGGAAGATCCCGTGTAGCCAACCAAACCTTATCTCCGATGGTATAAGCGGGAGCAGGAATACGGCGACGATTCGCCTGGATCTGATACCGGTCAGAAACTCTAAGGAGGACCTTCCTGGCCCGATGCCAGGTCCGGTGGCAACGACGAATGTGGGCCTGGACAGAAGGAACCGAAAGATCCCTCTCCTGAGAAGGAAACAAGGGAGGTTGGTATCCGTACAGGCACTGGAAGGGGGACATCCCAGTGGCAGATGAAGGAAGGGTATTATGGGCATACTCGACCCAGGGTAATTGAGATGACCAAGAGGTGGGATCAGAGGAGACAAGACAACGCAGCGTGGACTCCATCTTCTGGTTGGCTCTCTCCGCCTGACCATTAGATTGTGGGTGAAATCCAGAAGTGAGACTGACTGTAGCTCCAATGGCCAAACAGAAGGATCTCCAGACAGCAGAGGTAAACTGAGGACCACGGTCAGAAACAATGTCACTGGGCAATCCGTGGACCCTGAAAACCTCCCTAACCAGGATCTCGGACGTCTCCGTGGCAGATGGAAGCTTGGAGAGAGGGACAAAATGAGCAAACTTGCTGAATCTGTCCACAATGGTCAGAATGACCGTGTTCCCAACAGAAGGGGGTAATCCCGTGACAAAATCCAGGGCCAGATCATTCTGACCATTGTCGACAGATTCACCAAGGTCGCAGAGGAACAGGTAGGGGGTGAAGAAGCCCAGAGCTGGGCCGATTGGTACTTTTGTTCTGAGCACAAACAGGACATGCGGCAACAAACCTCCGGGTATCTTCTCCCATGGCAGGCCACCAAAATCGTCTGCGCAGTAGCGCCATAGTCTGAGCAACGCCAGGGTGACAAGCTATCTTGCTGGCGTGGGACCACTGAAGAACAGCAGAACGGACCGACTCAGGCACGAACAACCGACCGGGTGGACCGTTACCGGGGCCGGGCTGAGTCCGAAGGGCCGCCATCACATCCTCCTCAATCCTCCATGTAACGGCTCCCACGACAAGGTTCTGGGGAAGAATCGTCTCAGTCTTGGCCCCACTCTCATCCGTCTTGGAGAACATCCGGGACAAGGCGTCCGCTTTGCCGTTCTTCGACCCAGGTCGGAACGTCAGGGAAAAATTGAAGCGTCCAAAAAACAAAGCCCACCTGGCCTGACGAGAGTTGAGACGTTTAGCCGATTGCACGTAAGCCAGATTCTTGTGGTCAGTCCAGACCACAAACGGTTGCTCCGCTCCCTCCAACCAGTGACGCCACTCCTCCAAGGCAAGCTTCACAGCGAGAAGCTCCCGGTTACCCACATCGTAGTTTCTCTCAGCTGGTGAAAGACGACAAGAGTAGAAGGCGCAGGGATGGAGTTTTCCATCAGTGGAGCTACGCTGGGACAGGATGGCGCCCACTCCCACATCAGACGTGTCCACCTCAACAACAAACTGACGGGAAGTGTCAGGTTGAGAGAGAATCGGCGCGTTGGTGAATCGGCTCTTCAAGTTCAGAAATGCTCGGTCTGCCTCAGGAGTCCAACAGAAAATTCTGGTGCAAGACGTCAGAGCAGTTAAAGGGGCGGCCACCCGGCTGTAATCACGGATAAACCTCCGATAGAAGTTCGTAAATCCCAGAAATCTCTGGAGCTGCAATCTCGTACCGGGCCGGGCCCAATCCCGAACCGCCCGAACCTTCTCTTGGTCCATCTTGATCTCACCCCTGGAGATGATGTACCCGAGGAAGGATGTAGTGTGGGCGTGAAAATCACACTTCTCTGCCTTCACAAACAGACGGTTCTTCAATAACCGCTGCAGGACCTGCTTAACATGCTGGATGTGGCTGGAAAGCTCCTTGGAGAAAATCAGGATGTCATCCAGGTAAACGAACACAAACAGACCGATCATATCCCTCAGCACGTCATTCACCAAACTTTGGAACACTGCTGGAGCGTTGGAAAGTCCAAACGGCATCACCTGGTACTCGAAATGTCCCATAGGTGTATTGAATCCAGTCAACCACTCGTCCCCCTCTTTGATCCGAATCAGATGATACGCATTGCGTAGATCAAGCTTCGTAAACACAGTAGCACCCTGTAAAGAATCGAAAGCGGAGCTCATCAAGGGCAAGGGGTACTTGTTCTTGACCGTAATATCATTCAACCCCCGATAATCAATACATGGTCGAAGAGAGCCATCCTTCTTACTCACAAAAAAAAATCCAGCTCCCAGGGGTGATGACGAGGGACGAATGAGACCTGCAGCAAGAGACTACTTTATGTAGGTCTCCAGGGCTTCCCGCTCAGGTCGAGAAATACTGTATAACCGTCCCTTGGGAAAGGCAGCTCCAGGGAACAGCTTAATAGTACAATCATAAGGTCGGTGGGGAGGAAGTGACTGAGCTTTCTGCTTACTGAACACCTCACCCAACTCGTGATATGTTTCAGGAACAAGGGACAAATCAGGAGGAGCAGACTCACTGACCCGACTGGGGTCAGCATGAGAACAGGCAGTTAGCATGGCACTCAATGCTCCAACTAGTTACCTTACCAGTCACCCAATCGAACAAAGGATTGTGTTCTCTTAGCCAGGGGTATCCAAGAACCAGAGGAACATGGGGGGGAATGCAAAATGAAAAAAGAAATAACCTCTGAATGATTCCCCGACAACAACATCTTAACCGGTTCAGTCCTCATAGTGATCCGTGCCAGACTACTGCCGTTCAGAGTGGTTGCTTCATGGCTTCCGGTAATTGCTCCTTGGAAAGCCCCAGCTGTTCCACTAAGTCGGCATCAACGAAGCTGTCATCGGCACCTGAATCGATTGGTTGAAACTGGCTCGCTAACAAACCTCCCAAACTTAACGAGCCGAGCAGTTTAACGGGCGCTGAGGACAAACGGAGATGTAATGTCCCGAGCTACCACAGTAGAGGCAGCTGTTGGTCTCACGTCTACATTGGCGCTCGTCCTTAGTTAACCCGTGCCGGACTCCTCCACTAATCCCGTGAGAGGGAAAATTATCAACCCGTTCTGGTCCACTTCCTGACCCGAATGGTAACCGAGTCTCAGATTGATTAGATGGACCCCACTGCTTCTCCCTCCTTCTCTCTCGGACTCTATTATCTACCCAAATAGCTAAGGTGACCAAACTATCTAGGTCACTAGGCTCTGGATAGGAGATCAGCTCGTCCTTGAGTTGCTCCGACAACCCCTGGTAAAAAAACGTTTGTAGTGATTCCTCATTCCAACCACTCTCCACAGCCAATGTCCTGAATTCTATCACAAAGTCTGCCACACTGCGAGCTCCTTGGCGAAGAGAGAACAAACGTTTAGCTGCGTCCTTACCTCGGACTGGATGGTCAAAAAGCTTTCTCATCTCTGCCGTGAAACCCTGGTATGACGTCATGCATGTGTCCCGTCGTTCCCAAACCGCTGAAGCCCAATCCAGAGCTCTACCACGCAGCAGCTCAATAACAAAAGCTATCCTAGCCTTATCTGTGGCGTAAGAGTAGGGCTGCAGATCAAAAACTAACCCACACTGTAAAAGAAATGAACGGCATTCTCCCAGATCTCCCTCGTACTTCTCCGGTGTCGGAACCTTGGGCTCACGGAAGGAACCCGATCCCGAATCGGCAGGTGATATGGGTGAAACAGGTGGTGGATGATCCGCCGGCAACCTGAGCTGATCCTGGATACCTGTTAATCTATCCGCTAAGTTCCGGATTGAACCCGCTATCTCGTGTAGCGCCGTGTTGTGTTGTCCCAACATCTTCTCCTGCTGGGTAATTGTATGGCAAACGGAGTCCAGGTCCGCTGGGTTCATCATTGGCCGGATCGTTCTGTCATGGATTACCAGAATTGGACCAAGAAGCAGACCAGGACAAGGTGAGTATAAAGATGGTGAGTATTTATTAATCAATGAGAACGTGGAGGTAGATAGTTCCGGGTGGAGGAGCGGGCAGCGGAGGTGGGTTGATGGGAGTGGATATGCAGATCCAATGGATAACAACACACTGGCGACGAGCAGACAGGGATGGGGTATGGGTTCCGGGTGAATGGTGTTCATGGCTAACGATCCGGCAGGGAATGGATGTCAGGTCAGAGCTTTTGAAGGGGAGAGGTGATGATCAGGACAGGTGTGCAGATTACTGATGGGATACAGGTGCGGGTGAACATCGATCTCCCAACAAGCTAATTCGCCCGGCAACCAGACCGGGTGCGTTCCAGGACACCGCAAACACACTCCAGGACAGAAACACAGGCAAACACAGACTCAGGAAGCGGGATTCGTGACAGGTACATGTGCACCACCAAGTCAGAACAGTAGACCTAATTATTAGGGTGAGGCACATGGGCTACTAACAGCTTACTACACAACATACACTTAGTATTACTTTCTTAGCTACAGTATACATATCTCCCTGGCATATTACATAAATTATGCAGCAGCATACAAGACATTTTTGGACTCACCTTGTTGTGCTGTGTTCACTTAAACAGGAAGGTGGCACTCTCTGGCATTCTCTGGATTTATAGTGCTTTCAGTGCAACTGGGAACTCTGGGGAAAAAAGGTTGAATCATGATGATGTCAGTGTTCTTCAAGTCATAGGTCTAGAAAGAGGCCAGAGTTCCCGATTCAAAATTCAGAGATGGATGAAAGTTCAAAACATATTTTCTCAGTCGTAGCTCATTTTTCCAGAGTTCCCAGTTGTCTTGAACTCACTGAAGTCAGATTTAACAGTTCCAAGTTAACAGTTGTTTTGAGCATGGCACAAATCATAATTAATTGACAGCATGGCCAATGTTGAATGTTTATAATTTAAAACTAGGAAAAGAGTCCCTTAATCTTAGTGTTGGGACCACACAGACACTCCTCTGAATAGCAGGCTAATGATTGCTCTGCAATGCTTGCAGTTAGCCACTGATTGAAATCATTCATCAAGATGCTCCCAGAGATAGCAGGACATTCAGTATTCACTGAATGAAGTAGGATACCAATCCCCATTTTCAATTTAACTAATAAATTATTCTATAGCACATTCAATTACATTATTAATTTAGACTATAGACTACTCCTGAATCTACCTTGTACAAATTATTATTTTTTAAATATATTTTTTTATTTAATCTTTATAAAACTAGGCAAGTCAGTTAAGAACAAATTATTATTTACATTAACGGCCTACCGGGGAACAGTGGGTTAACTGCTCAGGGATTTGATCCAGCTAGGCTACCTGCCGCCCATAATACCATAATCATTGAATGAAGTATCGTACCCATCCACATTTACAATATAATTTATCAATTAGATAAACAATACTAGCACATACAGTTACATTATTGTAAAATAGGCTACTCCTGTATCCACACTATAATAGGATAAGATTATGATTTCATTGGTCTTGTCAGGCATTATTTTAGGTCATCAATAGAAGTTGTATGTTATACCTCGTTTCTATCCTTCAGGGGAAAGTAGTTATCTGAGGCAGACACTCTGGGGCAGCTATCTGGGGAAGACACTCTTGAAAATCCTGTCTGCCGCTTGTTGTGTGCAACAGTTTCATTTCAATAATAACGTTTTTGTTTCTCAAAATCATTGTCATGTGGTTAATCATAAAAATTGGAAGTAAAATGCTAAAAATCTAAAAATAAAAATGTAACTATGGCGAGCGCACCAGCCTCTGCCATATGGACACACTGATACACTGGGATCCATTGAATTATTATCCTTACACTTTCAAAAATACTAGTTGAATAAGACTGGGATAGATGGCGAATTTTGGCAAAGAGATATACTTATAGACTAATACAAAATCAGTAGCGGATTTAGGTACGGGCGGCATCTTGCCAGGGCTGCAAGGGGTACCCCCAGGTGCAGGCGAGTGCTTGCTCCATACAACCTAGAACACCACATACACTTGAAACAAATAGCCAAACCAAAAACTGCAGACAAAAATACTTTCTGCTACTAAAAATCTGTGAAATGTAGGCTAAACTGACAACAGAGTGGAGAGCAGAAATCTCAACTAGTAAGCAAGTCGCAGCAATGAACATAGCGAAAGGGAGAAGAATTCTGTCAGGGGGGAGATTTTCAGCACAACACCGGCTAAAGAACTGAGAGCACAGGCCTTTAACTTCCATCATCGACTAAGTAAAATGCATAGGCCTAAAGCCGATAAATAAAAACTGTTGAACATATCCTGATGATAATTCTGGTTCTTTTAATCACATTCATCTCTCTGTTCCGCCTGTCTGCCTCCCTTTATATCTGTCTTGACTTGAGCGTTTGTTAATGAAATTCAACATTGTATGATCACTGGGTCTAGCCAGAAGCTGTCGCTAGCGAACTTGCAACATTGCATCAACTAGCCTATTACAGCACCTCAGAGTTTCCTGGGCAAGTGAGCTCTGGACAGACAGCTGTTTTTTTTAGGACATTTCCAATGGATATATGGGACCATCAAATCGTGATATTTTGCTCTTTCAGACGAGGCTTGTTGATTATCGAGGCCGGGAGTGTTGGAATAATTTTTCAATTACTGAGGAATGGATACATTTGCAATGGATAAAAAAAAGACTTTGTTGACTTGTGTGAGGCGAAGATAAAATGACTGATAGGTTATGCTTATTAGTAGTGTACGTGGTGAGTTAAGACAATCAAAAATCAAACATTGCCAAATGGGCACTTTCCTACATATGCATGCATTCCAGAGAGAGACACACCATATCATCCTCACACACCCCTCCACTTTCTCTTGATGCAACATTTTAAATTATACTTGAGACATTTTATCATCACACATATTTTAGATAATTTTCAGTGACAGCCGCAACTCAATCAGCAAGACCTATTGCCAAGCGCACTACCCAAATTGCAGGCTTCCCAAAAAGGCATAGGAAACTCACTTGTGATTTGAAACAATCCACAGCAATTTTTTTACTTAAAGAAGCGAATGATTCTCTGTGGCTAAGTCATACTCCTTGGTGAAGTATTTTGAATGATTTTATTTAGACAGAAGTAATTACAGTTGAAGTTGGAAGCTTACATAAACTGAGTTTAAATGTATTTGGCTACGGTGTTTCACAATTCCTGACATTTAATCCTAGTAAAAATTCCTTGTCTTAGGTCAGTTAGGATCACCACTTTATTTTAAGAATGTGACACGTCAGAATAATAGCAGAGAGAATGATTTATTTCAGCTTTTATTTCTTTCATCACATTCCCAGTGGGTCAGAAGTTTACATACACTCCATTTGTATTTGGTAGCATTGCCTTTAAATTGTTTAACGTGGGTCAAACATTTCAGGTAGCCTTCCACAAGCTTCCCACAATAAGTTGGGTGAATTTTGGCCCATTCCTCCTGACAGAGCCGGTGTAACTGAGTCAGGTTTGTAGGCTTCCTTGCTCGCACACGCATTTTCATTCTGCCCACAGATTTTCAATAGGATTGAGGTCATGGCTTTGTGATGGCCACTCCAATACCTTGACTTTGTTGTCCTTAAGCCATTTTGGCACAACTTTGGAAGTATGCTTGGGGTCATTGTTCATTTGCAAGAACCATTTGAGACCAAGCTTTAACTTCCGGACCGTTGTCTTGAGATGTTGCTTCAATATATCCACATACTTATTTTCCACCATAATTTGCAAATTAATTAATTCAAAATCCTACAATGTTATTTTCAGGATTTTTTTTCTCATTTTGTCTGTCATAGTTGAAGTGTACCTATGATGAAAATTACAGGCCTCTCTCATCTTTTTAAGTGGGAAAACTTGCACAATTGGTGGCTGACTAAATACTTTTTGTCCCACTGTAGATGTCCTAACCGACTTGCCAAAACTATAGTTTGTTCACAAGAAATTTGTGGAGTGGTTGAAAACTAGTTTTAATGACTCCAAACTAAGTGTATGTTAACTTCTGACTTCAACTGTATTTACGCCCAGGTGTCGTGATCTTTTCTGTTGGAATCCGGTCCGTCTGCTGGAGAGTCCATCCGAGTTCCTCTCTCTCTTTCTGTTTTTGTGGTTAGAATGGATACTTCAGAGTACCATTCACAAATGTTCTCATAGAATAGAAGTTTTGTCAGTTGTCGGTATTCGGATCCCAGGTTTCCATCATTTCTAGCTAGGACTAGTAATTAGTAATTAGTATCTAAGATTATCTAAGATTTGCCCTTATACTGTAGGGATTGATAGTCTCAGAGTTTAACAATTTCCCACCGTGTAGCCAATGCTCCACCTGGTATGGTTAGGAAATCAATAACTATTCGCAATCACAGCTCACGCTGTGGGTTTGCTTAGTCTTGGTACTCAAATGTGTGCCACCTCAGTTTACACCGAGGTATGCGTGGTCTGAAGAGGATTTCCTCCGGAGGGGTTTTTATTCGTAACAGTAGAAAAGGCCTGATCATGTCTGTGCTCACTGGGGCGGGCTAATGACTTAGTTAAACTTTAAAGGGAATACAATTCTCTCACATTAAAGGTTTAACATCACATTACATAATTTCACAAATAGTTTCATCTTTACTCATTAATTTTATACAAGAATTAGATGCAAACCCCATAATTGATAAATGTACACATTCAGATATATAGTCATGTGTGTTTCCTGTCCTCTCTGAGGTCACCTAATGAAACACACTCATCATAAACGTCCCTTAAGTGTCCACGGACCATTCCCACCTCCTCACAAGTGGACATTTCGTTTCATTTTCCCATTGTGGGAAAATTTTAGGAGTTCGGCCACATGAAATCCTTTGTTCTCTGTGTCTTTCTCTCTGCATGACCAGGGCGAGAGAGTCTCCACCAGGAATTTACGACCTGAGATAACAGAACCTGGGTGTAGGAGAGAGTGAGAGAGGGGGAAGCCACGATCTATATCCAGAAAGGGCCACGTCATGAGATTGTAAAGTAACAAAATGTGGAAAAAGTCAAGGGGTCTGAATACTTTCCGAAGGCACTGTATGTGTTATTGTGTTAGGTGTACGTATCCTGAATACAATTTATGTTTGGCTGTGTGGACTTGGAGACAGACAGCAAGATAACTATTGTGTTCTGTCAGCTTGTGTAACATTTTTATACTCATTGTTTAATAAAATATGTTACATTTTTGGACTACTGTGTGGCCTGCCTTCCATCCCATGCCCTATCCTAGAACCTGGTCGTGAGTGTTGTCGTGGGAGATTCAGAATTTGTTGGTAACATATGAAAGATGTTTTATATTCATCAAATGTGTGTAAGTTACTTCTCATCAACCATACTGTGGCGAGGTTGCAGTTATCTGTTCTATGTCAAAACTAAGTTGCATGGGCCGCAGAGAGGGGAGAGGTCAAAGTGTCATCATGTGTAAACATATCTTTTACTCCCTACCTTTTTCTAGTGGGGAAAGGAGGGTGGCAGTGTCTGGAATCATTCTCATGCTCCCTTTTATCTTAACCTATAGCCTCACTCTCCTCTCCGTGAGCTTGTCCAGGTTTGGTTGTATTTAGAGTTGGTTGTATCTAAATGACAATTTGATATATGCCTGTTGATATGGAGGGTTGGTTTATGGTTCTGAGTTTGAGAGAGGAGACAAAGCTGAACAATGAATTATGCCGATGCTGTTTTATCCTGTGTATCCTTGCTATAAAGGATCCCATTTTGCCGTTGTGGGGGAACTCTCAACTTTTCATTAGAGATACTGAACTGTTGAAAGTCAAAATGCTATAGAGCTTAAATAATTAAAGATGGACTTTTATAACTAACTCTGACTTGTGTGTGTGGTTTGCTCCCATGATTTGGTAAATAGAGGAAATTTCCACGACAGTGTGACACACACACACACACACACACCACCCACTCCCGGAATTGAGTCCATTCAGTAAAGGAAGTAAATCCAGTCCAAAAAGTCTCTGGGCTGATCGTAAAAAACACAGTCAGCTGTGTGATTGGAGTTTCCCTCAGAAACACTCATGTATTCTGTCTCGGGCTGTCTGACAGAGAAAACTGTCCCAGCCCAAGTATGGCCCACTCTGCAGCAGGCCTACAGACCCCATCTGAGGATGAATGTCCCATCTGTAGGAGCACCCCAACGGACCCACATCACCCTGCTGCCTGTTCTCATGTGTGAGTCACCTCTTTTTATTGTCATATTCTCTGGTGTTATACTGCAGTGTGAAGCCTAATCTGTAACTTCATTTGTAGCCAGGTCTTTCTGTTCAAATTTAGTGAATGTAAAGTAGATTCAATTTCACACAGAAGCTACTCTGTAGCTGTGAACTCCCAGAGATGATGGTTGGTTTATATCTCTAACCCCAAATAGGTCCAAATAGGTCAATCATTCTAATGAAATGATTTCAGTGTAAGGAACTCCCTCAAATACATGTTCTATTAGTGCTCTCCATTTCTATGAATAAAGACCATCAGCACAGTGCAAAGAACAGCCTCTGTGTACAAACTCAACATTTATGTTTCTCCTTCACAGTGCTTTTCAATATCACTTGCGAAAAATGATAAACTACTGAGATGAGCTCAGATGATTTCTAAAAGAGACTAAAGTTTAGTTTAGGCATGTCAGATTGTCAGCGATTATATGCTATGATTTGTCCAATGCCTTCATACTCTACGTAATAAACAGATGATTTACTTCCACCACATATGCTGGTAAGTAACACAGGGGAATTTCCTCTCACATCACAGAAAATACCTGTCTCTAGTAAATACTTTACTTATAGGAGAGAGTGGGGTAATTTTACATTCAGCATTACTCCGTCAAGGGAAATATAGTATTCTTTCTACCAAAGATATCTACATATATTTCAGGATGTTGTGTATCCCTGGTAATAATCAGAATTCATATAAACATTACAGTTTTAAAAACATAGCTTCTGGTCTCTTGGCACAACTTTGAGCCGCGGGACAGGATAAGTTAAGCCGCCTACAAATTTCTGTACTGAATGTAACATTACCACTACCGTTTTAAAACCATGTCTATCTTTATTTCCCAAACACAATTTAACACAATCACAGTCACTTTTTACATAGGCCAGGCCCTGTTGTTACCTTATATCCCAGCTATATTGTCTTTCATTTTGCCGGAAACAAGGGTGGCTCAATGTACCTCTTTGGCTCAATTTACCACTCTCACCACTATGTTAAACTCTGTTCTTAATGGCAATCAGAAGTAGCCTATTAGAATGAGGATGAGAGTTCTTTAACTATTCCCTTCCATTCTTACGACTAGTGTAGTCTGGATTTATTACATAGCTGCAGTGTTAGTCAATAGCAGCTTCTCACAGAACAGGTTTGGTTCTTCCTGTAAGTGTTTACTTCATGACTGAAGAATGTGCCACTTTATCAATGGACAATAACCACAGCTGTGCATGTTGGTTATGCATTTAATTGAATGATGCACTGTAAAACTCAATCTTATGTTTTGTGTGTGTGTATGTTCCAGGTTCTGCCGCCCATGTCTGACCCGTTCTCTAACGTGGTTACCCCACTGCCCTGTGTGCAGAGCTGAGGCGCAGGTTGATGACATCAGGCCTGTCAGAGTCAAGACGGGGACCATGGTCGTCAGGTTGGGTCAACCTCTACCTGGCTTGTCGGGGCTTTCCACCCCAGCAACAAGATCTGTGGCAGGTGACGTCCAGAGGTGAATGACTGACTGGTCCAGATAGCCAAACACACACAGCCAAACACGTATTTTAGCATTAAATTCAGAGGTTTACAATTCATACATTGACAGTCTCAATAATGACCTTAAGGTTGACCAATTGAACACTTAATGTTTCTTTTTTAGCTATATCAGACTGCTGCAAATGGGCACTCAGACAGAAGGAAGGAGCCTGGCCAATCAGACCCCAGCTGTCACCACAGCCCCTCCCCTTCCCACTCCAAGACACCTCCACAGACCACTCTCTTCCTCCATCACTCCTCCTGCCCCAACCAATGATGAAGACCTATATATGTCTATGACTCGTAGACCCGCCCCAACACTCACCCCAACAGCTGGCACTACTGCACCTACCAGCCAACTTGCCACCCCACCTACCATCCGATCTGCCACCCCACCAACAATTACTCGTCCTGCCACAACCAATGGTTTATACATGACTATGGCTCAAACACCTGCCCCCACAGTCACTCCAACAGGTGCCACAACTACACCAGCACCTACAACAACAACTACCATACCTGCCATCACACTGACACCTACCATCACATCTAAACCCACCCCCACACCCCGCACCAGGGCTCTCTCCGCCCCAGGACGACAGCCTTTGGCCATCCCTCAGCGCACACCTTCCGCAGCGCAAAGACCCACCTCCATGCCCTCTACCTCTAACCCTGCTCCCCCAGTACTGGCTGCTCCTCCATCCCTCTCCTTCACGGATGATGGGTAAGTCTATGTCACCATTGTTTTGTTTGTTTGCATAAGTGTGCTTGTGTGGTGTTTAGAGTTATTTTGATTGTTGTACTGCATATTTGCTGCTCATTGTTGACTACTGCAGACTCATCATGAGAAATGTAATCTGATCATATGTCTCTTTTCAGTGACTTGTATGAAAACTTGCTGGGCTTGCAAGGCCAGTTAGTGAGGTAAGACTGTGTTGGTTAAGAGTGAATATTTACCCTTGTCTACAGTATTACATGTTTTATATTTTTCTCTCCAACGCTCACTCTGTCTCTATCTTTCTCTGTCTGTCTGTCTTTTCTCACTCTCTGTTTCTTTCTGTCTGTCTGTCTGTCTGTCTGTCTGTCTGTCTGTCTGTCTGTCTGTCTGTCTGTCTGTCTGTCTGTCTGTCTGTCTGTCTGTCTGTCTGTCTGTCTGTCTGTCTGTCTGTCTGTCTGTCTGTCTGTCTGTCTGTCTGTCTGTCTCTGTCTGTCTGTCTGTCTGTCTGTCTGTCTGTCTGTCTGTCTGTCTGTCTGTCTGTCTGTCTGTCTGTCTGTCTGTCTGTCTGTCTGTCTGTCTGTCTTCCCTCCCTCTATCTCTCTCTGTCTGTACTCACTCACTCATTCTCTCTCTGTCTGTCTGTTCTCACTCTCTCTGTTTTTCTCTCTCTGTCTGTCGGTTCTCCCTCTCTCTCTCTCAGTTCTGTGGTGAGGATGACGTTTGTCTGTCCGTTCTGCCAGGAGAGTTGCCTGGATGCGAGGGATCTGTGGATTCACTGCAATGGCAAGCATTACTATGACAACAGGCCCGTGGTCAGTGATATATTTGTTATGAATTACTATAAAGCTGTCAGTTGCGTCGTCAGTTGCTCTCAATCACTGGGTCTCAAATATGAGTTTATTTCATTTTATTTCAATGTTATTTAACCAAGATAATCCACTTCGTAACACTTGTCACTGCCTCCAGGGATTCCTCGTCCATAGTCTCTACTCCTAGGAAGTTGTTGGCCAATTGGGATCAAACTTTGTTGCTCTGAGTGATTGTTGCTCTCTGGCATCCTCTAGGTGTGTCCAGTGTGCGTCTCTCTGCCTCATGGTAATCCACACCAAATTAGCAGGAACTTCATCATGCATCTGAACCTGAGACACTGCTACAATGCTGAGAAATACACGGTTGGCTACACACACACACACACACACACACACACACACACACACACACACACACACACACACACACACACACACACACACACACACACACACACACACACACACACACACACACACACACACACACACACTAATAAGATGTTTCTTTGGTCCACAGAACACCCATCAAACTGACATGTTGAACTTGCAAGATGGCATTAATGAGTCTCTCCAGGATACCAACCTGAATCCCAGATGATCTTTATCGATATCAACCGCAACATCAGTAATCTAGTAATTTAGCAATAACACACTCATCATGATTTGTATATTTTCATGCTAAAGCTGCTCACAGAATCGTTTGTAAAAATGGCAATGTTGTCGAACGTTGATTGTTGCAGCTGTTCTTTCTTTTGAATGTATAAAATCATGCCTTGTTTACTGCATCTATCGAATGTATCAACTTTAATGGACATTTTCAATATCAGCTTTGATATACTTTTTAGTACAGTACCCGTCAAAAGTTTGGACACACCTACTCATTCATGGGTTTTTCTTTATTTTTACTATTTTCTACATTGTAGAATAATAGTGAAGACATCAAAACTATGAAATAACACATATGGAATCATGTAGTGAGCAAAAAAGTGTTAAAGTAGCCACCCTTTGCCTTGATGACAGCTTTGCACACTCTTGGCATTCTCTCAACCAGCTTCACTTGGAATGCTTTTCCAACAGTGTTGAAGTATTTCCCACATCTGCTGAGCACTTATTGGCTAATTTTCCTTCACTCTGCGGTCCAACTCATCCCAAACCATCTCAATTGGGTTGAACTTGTGTGGTTGTGGAGGCCAGGTCGTCTGATGCAGCACTCCATCACTCTCCTTCTTGGCAAAATAGCCCTTACACAACCTGGAGGTGTGTTGGGTCATTGTCCTGTTGAAAACAAATGATAGTCCCACTAAGCACAAGCCAGATGGGATGGCGTATCGCTGCAGAATGCTATGATAGCCATGCTGGTTAAGTTTGCCTTGAATTCTAAATAAATCCCTGACAGTGTCACCAGCAAAGCACCCCCACACCATCACACCTCCTCCTCCATGCTTCACGGTGGGAACCACACATGCAGAAATCATCCGTTCACCTACTTTTTTAAGACACGGCGGTTGGAACCAGAAATCTCAAATTTGGATAGATTTCCACCTTCTAATGTCCATTGCTCGTGTTTCTTGTCCCAAGCAAGTCTCTTCTTATTATTGGTGTCCTTTAGTAGTGGTTTCATTGCAGCAATTCGACCATGAAGGCCTGATTCACACAGTCTCCTCCGAACAGTTGATGTAGAGAGGTGTCTGTTACTTGAGCTCTGTGAAGCCTTTATTTGGGCTGAAATTTCTTGGGCTGCTAATTCTGATGAACTTGTCCTCTGCAGCAGAGGTAACTCTGGGTCTTCCTGTCCTGTGGTGGTCCTCATGAGAGACAGTTTCATCATAGCGCTTGATGGTTTTTCCAACTGCACAATTTTCCGGATGGACTGACCTTTATGTCTTAAAGAAATTATGGACTGACCTTTATGTCTTAAAATAATGATGGACTGTCATTTCTCTTTGCTTATTTGAGCTGTTCTTGCCATAATATGGACTTGGTATTGTACCTAAAAGGGCTATCTTCTGTATTTCATCCCTACCTTGTCACAACACAACTGATTGGCTCAAACGCATTAGGAAGGAAAGAAATTCCACAAATGAACCTTTAACAAGGCACACCTGTTAATTGAAATTCATTCCAGATGACCACGTCATGAAGCTGGTTGAGAGAATGCCAAGAGTGTGCAAAGCTGTCAACAAGGCAAAGGGTGGCTACTTCTTAGAATCTCAAATCTATTTTTTCTTTGTTTAACACTTTTTTGGTTACTACATGATTCCATATGTGTTATTTCATAGTTGTGATGTCTTCACTATTATTCTACAATGTAGAAAACAGTTAAAATTAAGAAAAACTCTTGAATTAGTAGATGTGTCCAAACTTTTGACTGGTACTGTATATTTAATATCCTTGTTTATTCTTGACATAGAATAACTATAATAAAGGAAATTGAAATCAAACCTATCGTGTGTCCTGGAGGATTATATTAGGTACTGATCCTTGAAGTCTACAAAACAACATTATGTACGTGTGTGTGTGTCTGTGTTTGTACGTGTGTGTGTGTGTGTCTGTGTTTGTACGTGTGTGTGTGTGTGTCTGTGTCTGTGTTTGTACGTGTGTGTTTCTGTGTCTGTGTTTGTACGTGTGTGTGTGTGTGTCTGTGTTTGTACGTGTGTGTGTGTGTCTGTGTTTGTACGTGTGTGTGTGTGTGTCTGTGTTTGTACGTGTGTGTGTGTCTGTGTTTGTACGTGTGTGTGTGTGTCTGTGTTTGTACGTGTGTGTGTGTGTCTGTGTTTGTACGTGTGTGTGTGTGTCTGTGTTTGTACGTGTGTGTGTGTGTCTGTGTTTGTACGTGTGTGTGTGTCTGTGTTTGTACGTGTGTGTGTGTGTCTGTGTTTGTACGTGTGTGTGTGTCTGTGTTTGTACGTGTGTGTGTGTGTCTGTGTTTGTACGTGTGGGTGTGTGTCTGTGTTTGTACGTGTGTGTGTGTCTGTGTTTGTACGCGTGTGTGTGTGTCTGTGTTTGTACGTGTGTGTGTGTGTCTGTGTTTGTACGTGTGTGTTTCTGTGTCTGTGTTTGTACGTGTGTGTGTGTCTGTGTTTGTACGTGTGTGTGTGTCTGTGTTTGTACGTGTGTGTGTGTGTCTGTGTGGGTCTGTGTTTGTACGTGTGTGTGTGTGTCTGTGTTTGTACGTGTGTGTGTGTCTGTGTTTGTACGTGTGTGTGTGTGTCTGTGTTTGTACGTGTGTGTGTGTGTGTGTCTGTGTTTATACGTGTGTGTGTGTGTCTGTGTTTGTACGTGTGTGTGTCTGTGTTTGTACGTGTGTGTGTGTGTGTCTGTGTTTGTACGTGTGTGTGTGTGTCTGTGTTTGTACGTGTGTGTGTGTGTGTCTGTGTTTGTACGTGTGTGTGTGTGTCTGTGTTTGTACGTGTGTGTGTGTGTCTGTGTTTGTACGTGTGTGTGTGTGTCTGTGTTTGTACGTGTGTGTGTGTGTGTCTGTGTTTGTACGTGTGTGTGTGTGTGTGTGTCTGTGTTTGTACGTGTGTGTGTGTGTCTGTGTTTGTACGTGTGTGTGTGTCTGTACGTGTGTGTGTGTGTGTCTGTGTTTGTACGTGTGTGTGTGTGTCTGTGTTTGTACGTGTGCATGCGTGCACGTATATTTGTCTTCCTGTAACACTTACATAAGCTAATGGGGGACAATTAAACAATCAATAATAATACATTTGACAGCAATTGAAGATATTTTATCTTAAACCATACATTTTACGCAATCTGCACAATCCTGCAAGCCTTGCAATTTGTTCAGCTTCTGTATAGAACCTAGCAAACACACACTCCACCCAGACTAAGGCTTGGACTGCTGCATATCGGTGGTCACAAACTGCACCCAGACTAAGGCTCGAACTGCTGCATATCGGTGGTCACAAACTGCACCCAGACTAAGGCTCGAACTGCTGCATATCGGTGGTCTTTGACCCCTTCTCTCTTCTTGTGCTTGTGATTAGCGGCAGTCTTAGAGCCATGGCTTCTAAATGGATTGTTCTGGTCTTCAGTATGCTCTGGTGCTTGGTACATTTCCTATTCCATCACTAATGTAATTTCATGTAAAACACTATATTACCTAAATTACATTACATTGCTCTGACCAACTGTATTTTTGTGGTGCCTGATACAGTTACTGTATTTGTCATAATTGTGTAACAATTTAGCTTTCTTTTTTTCTCAGTTTTGTGTGGTCACATTTCTAATCTTGTTACATTTTAGTGCAGACCTGTTGCATTGCTCTTCTTTTCCTTGTTTATCTGTTTTCTTGTTTGTTTATCGCCTGCTGTAGTCAGCAGCATCCCGGCTCACAGGGGAAACAGGTGAGTGAAACCTCTTATTGTTGTTGTTCATAACTATGACTCATAGTGGTGGTAGAAATAATGTCAAGCAATTGTGTGCTGTGGTTGATTTAGACATTCTCTTACCTGCAGAGACTGATGTGGATGAGGGACACGGACACGACTGGGACATCTTTGACATCAATAAAGGTATATAAGAAAATCACTTCATAACATGAATGTGTGTATAGATAGTATCTCTGTGTGCTGATTGTCTAACTCTAGTGTGTTCCTTTGCAGAGGCAGGATTGGGACCTGCTGGAGGGTGATATTGTAATAGATGAGGTGAGTTTGACAGCTCGTCTTTTCCTTTACTTGAATAATGATATGGATTTCTCATAGCCTGCCAATAATATCTGGTCATCACTGATCACCATGAGGGTGTTGTGTCTGATTGCACTGATTGAGAGTGTGTGGTTCTCTCTGTTTAGACTGACAGCAGAAACACTATTCTTGGGGAGCAGTATCGCTGGCCTCAGACTGTACCCTACTATCTGAAGGACAGCCTGGGTGAGAAATAGTACACTTCAATACTTCAAGCATAGCTTTGGTAAAAGACATTTAAATCAGTGTGACAAAATTCAATACAAAAATACATTTAAATCAGTGCAAAGAAATTCCATACAATTTTGAAATATATATTTGTGTGTGTGTGTGTGTGTGTGTGTGTGTGTGTGTGTGTGTGTGTGTGTGTGTGTGTGTGTGTGTGTGTGTGTGTGTGTGTGTGTGTGTGTGTGTGTGTGTGTGTGTGTGTGTGTGTATAGACATAAATGCTAAGGGGGTGATTCTGAAGGCCTTCGAGCAGTACAGACTGAAGACCTGCATCAACTTTGTGCCATGGAAGGGAGAGAATAACTATATATCTGTGTTCAAAGGCACCGGGTGAGCGCACACGCATGCACACACACACACACACACGGACACCACAATGTCAGAAGCCAATACATTTTTTAACAATTATAAATTATAATTCTATTCTTCCACTCTATTTTCCATATCTTTCTCTCTCTCTATCTCTAATAAAATTTCTATTTAAGGGCTTTAATGGCATGGGAAACATATATTTACATTGCCAAAGCAAGTAAAATAGATAAGAAACAAAAGTGAAATAAACAATAATTAATTAACAAACAAAATGTCACAAAAGTTCCAAAAGAATAAAGACATTTCAAATATCATATTGTATATATACAGTGTTAATATAATGTAAATAAACATATATATGTTATATTTACAATGTTGTTTGTTCTTCACTGGTTGACCTTTTCTTGTGGCAACACGTCACAAATATTGGGATTGCACACTGTGGTATTTCACCCAGTAGATATGGGAGTTTATTTGTTTTCTAATTCTTTGTGGGTCTCTCTCCTTCTCTCTTTAGGTGCTACTCCTCAGTAGGTAACAGGCAGGTGGGGAAGCAGAGGTTGTCTATTGGTCGTAACTGTGACCGTCTGGCAACGGTTGAGCATGAGTTTCTGCATGCTCTGGGTTTCTGGCACGAGCAGTCCAGAGCTGACCGCGATGACTATGTCAACATCATGTGGGACCACATCGAAGAAGGTAGCAATCAATCAATAATCTGTATTAATAATATAAGATGACCGCCATGTTTTAGTTAATAGTATGTTAGAGATGATTTATATTTAGCCTCACTGTCTGTAGTTGTCTATCAATCTGCTGGTGTGTCACCAACTAAATGTACTTTATACATATGCATTTCATTGACTGAACATTGCATTATTTCCCTTTTTAGGAAAAGACCATAACTTCCTGATCCATGGTGAGTCAGTGTCGAGTGCTCTGAACGTGCCCTATGACTACGGCTCTGTGATGCACTACAGTAAAACAGCCTTCAACATCGGGTCAGAGCCCTCCATCATTACTAAGATACCGAGCTTCATGGACGTGATTGGTCAACACATGGAGTTCAGTGACAGTGACCTGCTGAAGCTCAACAGGCTCTACAACTGCAGTGAGTCCTCACCTGTCAATCAATATCAATCAAAAGTCCGATCAAAAATCAATCAATCAGACAATAATGTACTGTAACTCAGGAGTTCATCAGACTGAACTTTAGTTAATGCTTTTACTTTATCAATATGTAATAAATATCTAGCTAATGAAGGTGATCTACAGAAGAGTTACATAAAGCTGTTTTTATTGGTCTCTTGATTCTTACTTTCATAGACTAATGCTGACCTTCCCTCTCTGTCACCCCATCTCCCTCTCTCCACAGCAACTTCCTCAACGTTCCTGGACTCATGCAGCTTTGAGAAGGAGAATATCTGTGGGATGATCCAGGGTCCTGTTGGGAAAGCTCAGTGGGAACACAGACACAGTGTGGCTGGGGGACCCAACACCAACTACACTAACATGGGCCAGTGTGATGGTAAGATATACATACACGCATGCACACACAGAAGCTTATGCATGCGCACACACTTTACTCTGATGCAAGGCCCAGAGACCATAATCCTAGTGTAACATGATAATCATGCCACTATAACGGCACATCTACTGATCTGCTGTTCTCCTAAAGAGATAGAGAATGGCCAGGAAGGTCAATGCCCTCCAACGTGTTTCTTTCTTTGTCACTTAAGATTCAGTGGAGGGACTTTGGTTGATTAGTTCTCAGAGGATCACAACATTGAAGTACCCTGTAGCACCATAATGATAACATCTATTTGAGGTCGATATCATTAATATCCTAATTGATTTTTATAAAAGATTAAACATTTTCTCCCATTACAGAATATGCATATTTTTTGATCCATGATCAGTTTGTCTCACTCAAATGTTTTATTTCTGTTTCCAGGAAAAGGTTATTTCATGCACTTCAGTACGGATAAGGGTAACCATGGTGACCAGGCCAACCTGGAGAGTCGTCTCTTCTACCCCAAGAGAGGTTCCCAGTGCTTGCAGTTCTACCTCCACAACAGCGGGGGTGCTGATGATCGACTGAACGTGTGGGTGCGGGAGTATGACGACGCCAACCCCAAAGGAAAACTGAGGCTCATCCAGAAAATCGATATCACAGGTTTGACATCACATCTCAGCTCATGCAAAACAATGTTGTACAACAGTATAGAGCAGGGGTATTCAAATCGTACCCTATGAGGTCTGGAATACTGCTGGTTTTCTGTTCTTCCTGATAGTTAATTGCACCCACCTGGTGTACTAGGTCTAAATCAGCCCCTGATTACAAAGGGGAAGAATTGTAAAAAGCAGAGGAGCTGGCTTTGAGCTCCAGATTTGAATTTGAGGGGTATATGCTGACCACACCGCTCGCATTGCAAAATACATGTACACATACATGTTATTCAATCATTGCACCCACACTGCTCATGCGCGTCTGCGTAACCGGGCACTAAAACAGAACAGCGCTTGACGCGCTGCAAGTCCCACCTCTCCCATCTCCTCATTGGTTTTTAGGAGCATATACCCAGGTGCCATCTCATTTGTTTTTAGGAGAATATACCCAGGTGCCATCTCATTTGTTTTTAGGAGAATATACCCAGGTGCCATCTCATTGGTTTTTAGGAGCCTATACTCACATTGGTGATTGAAAGATGAACTTGAGGTCCACACTCCAGTCCAATTGATGGTGGTAATGCACCTTAAAGTTGTTTGCTAATTGCCATATAAAGTCCAAAGAAGAAGAAGCCTGAAGGAGAGATTATTAGAAACTAACTTTTATCTGTGGATTAATTGTCAGAGTAGATCACCTTGTGCATTTCAGGTAAAATAACAACCCAATGTTTATATCCCAGGTCAAATGAGCTAACAGCAGCAAGCGAACTTGCTAAATTGCCATAAATGTTTGCTTATCAACCTGTTCCCAAATTAATATAGTTGGTTGAGAGTTCATTTTGATATTTCACCTTGCGTGTCCTGATCGAGTCAGGTGTGGGGGGACAAAATCAACATGGGTGCGGTCTGCTCAGCATGTACGTTTATAGGGTTTGTGTGGATGTCTGTTTCCTTCGGTCCTACAGGTGGCATCAGAGACTCCTGGGAACTGTACCATGTGACCCTGGATGTGAAGATGAAGTTCCGGGTTAAGTTTGAAGGGCACAGGGGCATCCACCGGAGGGCTCTCATTGGATGACATCAACCCATCAGAGACAACCTGCCCGCAGCACATCTGGCGCATCCGTGACTTCGCCGGTCTCTTAGAAACCACACCGACAGGTGTGAACATCTACAGCCCACGCTTCCTGTCCCCCAGTGGCTACTCCTTCATGGTGAGTGTCAAGGTCAAAATAGTAACAAGGTTGAGACGTGAATTTTGTAATATCCCATAACTCTTTGCATAAATGTGGTAGAATTCAACAAAGGGACCAGCAATCCTAGCAATGATGCTGGTGCCATGAATTTGTTTATTTTGGGAAGCTGTCCTTCAGGGTGGCAGGTAGACTAGCGGTTAAGAGCGTTGGTACTAGTAACCGAAAGGTTGCTGGTTTGAATCCCTGAGCTGGCAAGTTGGAAAAATATACCGTTCTGCCATTGAGCAAGGCAGTTAACTGCTCCCCGGGCGATAAAGGGTTAAATACGGAAGACACATTTCAGTTGAATGCATCCCCTTTCCCTTTCTGCGTTTGAATACATCATTGTTGTCCTGGCCTGGTAATAATGAACTACCTAGGTGAGCGTGTACATCAATGGCCGTAGCAGCCCAGGTAGCATGGCCATCTACTTCCACCTAACCTCCGGCCCTAAAGATGACTCCCTCACCTGGCCCTGTCCATGGCATCAGGCCACCATGGCCCTGATGGACCAGAACCCGGACATCAGACAGAGAATGTCCAACCACCGCATGATCACCACCGACCCCAACAAGCTGTCCTCAGATGGTGAGAATGCGTACACAAAAAATGCTTACAGTATGCCAAATAATAGCATGCCATTGGCTCTCTGTCCTTCATAGAAGCTGCAAGGTCTTCCAATCTGAGACAAGCGTGAGGAGACTCAAATTAGACTAGAAACAGTTAGGGAGACAGGTGTGGGAGAACCTGAAGTCAAATCGTTTCTATTGAAGATTTCCCTTCTCTCCCCCAAGCAATGATTTCTACTGGGACAATCCCCTTAAGGTGGGCAGTCTGGTAAACGGCTCTGATGGCAGCCAGTTCTACCGCGGGCCTGGTACCGGAACCAGCAGCTACCTCACCCACAGCAGGCTGAAGAGCAGGAACTTCAAAGGAGACGACTCCATCTTCCTCCTCGGTCTAGAGGGTAAGACATTACGTTCCCGTCGCTGGAGAAGGCTCTTAACCATACATTCCCAATCGTTCCTTAGCTCTAGTCCCAGGTCCGTTTGTGCCCTCTTAAACCGTAACAATGACTATAGCAATTGGCAAGAAGGAGAAACAGATCTGAGACCAGACTACCTTGACCTCTCACTGTTCTAAACCAGTGTTCTTAACCCC
The DNA here is from genome assembly GCF_002021735.2 of Oncorhynchus kisutch. NCBI lineage: Eukaryota > Metazoa > Chordata > Actinopteri > Salmoniformes > Salmonidae > Oncorhynchus > Oncorhynchus kisutch. Next base: position 19,534,270 of record NC_034186.2, on the reverse strand, counting down.
AACCTCTTCAGATGTGTCTGCTCTGCTGGAGACCCAGCCCCTTCCTCATTCTGCTGTTCATCAGTCTGAGAAGAGCTCCGTAGTATCACCCAGCAGGGAGACCAACACGTCCACAGTGGTGATGGCTGTGTCCATGAGCTTGGCGGCGGTCATGTTCGTGGTTGCCATGGTATGCGCGGTGAACACCAGGAGAGTGAGGAGACCGGAGAGTGACAGGGACGTGATCGTTGTGGAGAACATCTAGTACTGCGAGTGACAACCAACCTAAAATGGCTTTACTTTTCCATCGACAGATTGTTGAAAGTGCTACTGAAGAAACTTGACAGAAACTAGAATATAGCCTAACAAACACTTGACTGTGAGGAGAATCAATAGATTGGAAAATGTTAGCTATAAATTATCAATACATTTTTTTTTTTACAAACCAGAAGTGAGACTTGTTATGGAATATCTTTTCAGGAAAATCTGAAAATGACCTTCCATCTCTTCATAAGAAACCGTGACCAACAATGGAAGATACAATGTATGTTATTGTAAGTGAAATTGATCCATTTTATGTAAAACAAACTATTCTTGCTTCCAGTTAAAACTACTACCATTCACTGGTTCCTGGATAAACTCCACACTTACAGAGGGCCTTTCAATAACTCCACATTTACATTTGAACAAACTCCAGACCACATTTCATGCTCAACCCATTTATTAGAGACAGTTCATGATGACCATGAGTAGACCAGACAGGTTGGGACTGGCTCTTGTGATTGGCTGCCCCAGCTCTAAATTAGGAAGACCACGCCCTCTGACATCATGACCTGGTTGTCGGCCTGCATGCGCCCCAGCAGCTTCTCTACCTCCTGCTCGTCAAACTCATGGTCGTCCTGACCGTGTGTGGTTTTATTGACCAGGGTCAGAAGCTCCGTCACCGCTACAGACTGGGAACGTGTAGTCTGAAAGGCCTTCATCAGAGCAGCCTTAAACAGCTTCAGCCTGGGCAGGAGGGGTTTGAGAACACAAACAAACGTCATCCCACCTTGACTGTCTCTGAAGAGCGGATAAATGGGCTAATAATTTTTTACATTCTTCATGCCATTCTTCCTGCAGGCTTAGAGGTTGATTTTGTTTAGTGTTTGAGCAGTACCAATCCCTGACAAGGTGTAGCCTACCACTAAAATCACCAGTTCTGACAGTAGAGTAGCACTCTGTGACCAGTAAGGTCCAGTAGAGGTAAGGTTACTGAAATAAAAAAAAGAGTAGAGGGGAGATGTACCTGTCCTGTCTGATATCCTGTCCTGTCCTCAGGCTCTGAGAGGTAGTATTCTTGTGTTTCAGAATAGACTGGGCTAGGAGGGAGAAAGAGAGGGATTAGAAATGTATGATGATTCTTAGTCATCAAAATAAAGTATTTACAATGGTGCAGATGGAGAAATGTTTTATAACCTTAAGAACTGAGCTCTATTGGTGACCAGGTGGGGTACAGACAGACCTTGTACGTGCAGGGTGTGTGTGTGCGCGCGTGCCTTACCGTGTTCCTCATCCTCAAACTCATAAGGGTCAGACTCTGCCCCAGCATCTGTCACGTCCATGTTTTCCTTACGCTTCCTGGTCATGAAGGAAAGGAGACAAATGCAGCCATTTAAGATGATTCACACCTAGTCTTTGATGCAACCAATCTCTCCAGTTCCTACATCCTTGAGATAAGCCTGTATTCAAAACATTTCAGTAAGAGCACTCATCTGGGATCAGGTTCCCTTGTGTCTATACAGTGCCTTGCAAAAGTACTCATCCCTCTTGGCATTTTTCCTATTTTGTTGCCTTTCAACCTGTGATTTAAATTGATTTTTATTTGGATTTCATGTAATGGACACACAAAATAGTCCAAATTGGTGAAGTGAAAAAAAAAAACTTGTTTAAAAATAAGAGTGCTGAGTGCACATGTATTCACCCCTTTGCTATGAAGCCCCTAAATAAGATCTGGTGCAACCAATTACCTTCAGAAGTCACAATTAGTCCACCTGTGCGCAATCTAAGTGTCACATGATCTCAGTATATACACACACACAGCTATTCTGAAATGCCCGAGTCTGCAACACCACTAAGCAAGCGTCACCATGAAGGAGCTCTCCAAACAGGTCAGAGACAAACGTGAAGTAGAGATCAGGGTTGGGTTACAAACAAAAAAAATCTAACTTTGAACATCCCACAGAGCACCATTAAATCCATTATTTAAAAAATGGAAGAATATGGCACCACAAACCTGCCAAGAGAGGGCTGCCCACCAATACTATCAGATCAGGCAAGGAGGGCATTAATCAGAGAGGCAACAAAGAGACCAAAGATAACACTGGAGCTGCAAAGCTCCACAGCGAAGATTGGAGTATCTGTCCATAGGACCACTAAGCCGTACACTCCACAGAGCTGGGCTTTAAGGAAGAGTGGCCAGAAAAAAAAGCCTTTGCTGAAAGAAAAAAAATAAGCACACACATTTGGTGTTCGCCAAAAGGCATGTGGGAGACTCTCCAAATATATGAAAGGTGGTACTCTGGTCAGTTGATACTGAAATTGGGCTTTTTGGCCATCAAGGAAAACACTGTCTGGTACAAACCAAACACCTCATCACCGAGAAAACCCATCCCCACAATGAAGCATGGTGGTGGCAGCATCATGCTGTGGGGATGTTTTTCCATCGGCAGGGTCTGGGAAACTGGTCAGAATTGAAGGAATGATGGATGGTGCTAAATAGAGGGAAATTTTGGGGGGAAAACTTTCAGTCTTCCAGAGATTTGAGACTGGGACAGAGGTTCACCTTCCAGCAGGACAATGACCCTAAGCATACTGTAAAAGCAACACTCGAGTGGTTTAAGGGGAAACATTTAAATGTCCTGGAATGGCCTAGTCAAAGCCCAGACCTCAATCCAATTGAGAATCTGTGTTATGACTTAAAGATTGCTGTACACCAGCAGAACCCACCCAACTTGAAGGAGCTGGAGCAGTTTTGAAGAATGGGCAAAAATCCTAGTGGCTAGATGTGCCAAGCTTATAGAGACATACCAAGATACTTGCAGCTGTAATTGCTGCAAAAAAGGTGGCTCTACAAAGTATTGACTTGGGGGGTGACTAGTTCAATTATTTTGTCTTATTTGTTGTTTGCATCTTCAAAGTGGTAGGCAAGTTGTGTAAATCAAAGGATAAACACCCACCCCCAAAAAAACATTTTAATTCCAGGTTGTAAGGCAACAAAATAGGAAAAACGCCAAGAGCCACTGTACTAGAACGGTCACCCCCATCGTCTGACGCTCTAGAAGAAAGTCATCCATGACCTGCCAGAACCCTAGATTTGATTTAGTTTGTTTTTATTGAAGCCTCAGATTCTCGTAATAAAAGAGCAATATACAATCTATTGTATATTTTTTTCATTATGAGCCAAAATGCTGAACTGATCCTATAACCAGCATTCTTAGTCAGAGCTGCTTTTTGAATATGGGCTCAGACCTGGTGCTTGTCCTCTGACTGGCCACTTCCTGGCTCTGAGTCACACCCATGTCGTCCTCTACAACCTTCCTCCTCTTCTCCAGAATCTACATGTAGACAGGACAGTATACATAGCAACATGAATTAAAACCTATCCATAAAGTGAATAATTGTCTCCAAATTAAATGAAGGAATGTATCCAGTGTCGAACGGTTTGATCCCAACGTTACCTTTTTAAAGTAGGCAAACTGCATGAGCTCCAGGGCAGCCTCTGCGTCAACCAAGTCTGTAGTCTTGCTCATACGTGCTTTGGCGTGGGCAGTGGACAATCGTATCATTGTCTCTAGCGCTCGGGCTGTCACCGGCATTGTCTACATGGCAGACAACCCATCAACACAAAGTACAATGTCTATTTGAAGCAGACATTGCCAAACCAATAGTGCATGTTTCCATGATTAATTGATTGCCTGTATCATCAGTTCACATACAGGATTGTAAACTGGGCATAACAATCAGGAAAGGATTCCCAATGCAATAATAACAAAAGTATTCCATAATTCCTAAACAGCTTTTAGACTCTAGTAAAGTGCCGGATAAGATACACAAGTATGTGGACACCCCATCAAATGAGTGGATTCAGCCATTTCAGCCATGTATTAAAAAACTAAAAAGCACAGCCATGCAATCTCCATAGACAAATATTGGCCTTACTGAAGAGCTCAGTGATTTTCAAGGTGGCATCATCATAGGATGCCACCTTTCCAACAAGTCAGTTCGTCAAATTTCGGCCTTTCTAGAGCTGCCCCGGTCAACTGTAAGTGCAGTTATTTTGAAGTTGAACGTCTATGAGCAACAGCAGCTCAGCAGTGCAGTGGTAGGTTACACAAGCTCACAGAACGGGACCGCCAAGTGCTGAAGCACGTAAAAGTTGTCCGTCCTCGGTTGCAACACTCACTACAGAGTTTCAAACTGCCTCTGGAAGCTTTTTTCCTACTCATTCATTACTGCTGCACTGCTTGTTGTAGCGATGAGTGGAAATAGGAAAATGCATTTTTTGGTTTATAAAAGTGTTGAATACAAAGTGTTGACAGTGCCGAGTAAGAAATTAAACATGAACTCTCAAAACAGCAGCTCTGCTGTATTCGTTAACAGTCTCTCTCTAGTCATGGTTCTAAACGTTTTGAAATCAATTTTGCCGTAGCTTTCTTTTATGCCTGCTACGTTACTGCAGACTCGGTCATCTGAGCAATCTGATTGGCCAGCAGAGGCATAGTGCACTTGATTTCCTCTCCAAGTCCACCGAAAAGGCAGAGTTTGTACCTTCAGACACATGAAATGGCAACAGTTTGACTACCCGGCGCGCAGAGAAGCTGAATTGTTGATTCAGCAGAGAAGCTGAATTGAGTGGGTTGATTCACTGTTGTGGTCATCCTGTCTGGGTTGGCGCCCCCCCCTTGGGTTGTGCCATGGCGGAGATCTTTGTGGGCTATACTCAGCCTTGTCTCAGGATGGTAAGTTGGTGGTTGAAGATATCCCTCTAGTGGTGTGGGGGCTGTGCTTTGGCAAAGTGGGTGGGGTTATATCCTTCCTGTTTGGCCCTGTCCGGGGGTGTCCTCGGATGGGGCCACAGTGTCTCCTGACCCCTCCTGTCTCAGCCTCCAGTATTTATGCTGCAGTAGTTTATGTGTCGGGGGGCTGGGGTCAGTTTGTTATATCTGGAGTACTTCTCCTGTCCTATTCGGTGTCCTGTGTGAATCTAAGTGTGCGTTCTCTAATTCTCTCCTTCTCTCTTTCTTTCTCTCTCTCGGAGGACCTGAGCCCTAGGACCATGCCCCAGGACTACCTGACATGATGACTCCTTGCTGTCCCCAGTCCACCTGGCCATGCTGCTGTTCCAGTTTCAACTGACCTGAGCCCTAGGACCATGCCCCAGGACTACCTGAAATTATGACTCCTTGCTGTCCCCAGTCCACCTGGCCATGCTGCTGCTCCAGTTTCAACTTCCACCTGACTGTGCTGCTGCTCCAGTTTCAACTGTTCTGCCTTATTATTATTCAACCATGCTGGTCATTTATGAACATTTGAACATCTTGGCCATGTTCTGTTATAATCTCCACCCGGCACAGCCAGAAGAGGACTGGCCACCCCACATAGCCTGGTTCCTCTCTAGGTTTCTTCCTAGGTATTGGCCTTTCTAGGGAGTTTTTCCTAGCCACCGTGCTTCTCCACCTGCATTGCTTGCTGTTTGGGGTTTTAGGCTGGGTTTCTGTACAGCACTTTGAGATATCAGCTGATGTACGAAGGGCTATATAAATAAATTTGATTTGATTTGATTTGAATTGGCTGCACTTATCACCAACAGCCCGAGACTAATTAAAAAATAGGAACAGAAGGTTTTATTGTTGGGTTTTTTACAGAAATGTTTGGAGATCAACTAGAAATGCCTTGGAAATTGACAAGTCCGGTTGGTGACCACTGCTCTAGAGTAATGAATCACGCTTCCCCATCTGGCAGTACGACGGACAAATCTGGGTTTGGCAGATGCCAGGAGAACGCTACCTGCCCAAATGCATAGTGCCAACTGTCAAGTTCGGTAGGGAAGGCATAATGGTCTGGGGTTGTTTTTCATGGTTCGGGATAGGCCCCTTAGTTCCAGTGACTGGAAATCTTAATGCTACAGCTTACAATGATATTTTAGACAATTCTGTGCTTTTTGGAAGGTCCTTTCCTCTTTCACCTGACAATGCCCCCTTGCACAAAGAGAAGTTTATATAGAAATGGTTTGTAGAGATCGGTGTGGAAGAACTTGACTGGCCCGCACAGAGCCCTGACCTCAACCCCATTGAACACCTTTGGATGAATTAGAACGCTGACTGCGAGCCAGGCCTAATCACCCAACATCAGTGCCCGACCTCACTAATGCTCGTGGCTGAATGGAAGGAAGTCCCCACAACAATGTTACAATATCTAGGGGAAAGCCTTCCCAGAAGAGTGGAGGCTGTTTTAGCAGCAGCGGGGGGGGGGGGGGGGGGGCAACAACTCCATATAATGCCCATGATTTTGGAATGAGATGTTTAATTAACGAGCAGGTGTCCACCACCAATTTTTGGTAATATAGTGTATGTAAGTACTACAGACCCTGGCTGATTCGGCGTTCACTTGGTCATGGCTGCGGAGCTTGGAGTACTCCTCTGCTATGTGGTCTGAGGCCTCCTGGGTTAGAACAGGCTTCACCAGCTTAGCCACGTGGATGTACTTCCTGATAAACTCCATGGTAACTACTTTCTCCCTGGAGGATGACAGACACCATCATAAAGGGGTTAACACACAAAGCCATGGATTATCAGAAAAAGGCAGGGGTTCAAAAAGAAAGGCAGGGGGGGGGGGTTCTATAAGAACATAATGTGTAATGTACTAAGAGTGTAATAATGGAGGTTTTGCTGGATACTTTTTATTCCGGTGTCCGTGCAGGACATTGTCCTTCTTCTCGTAGATCTGGAGTTCCTGTTCGGCGGATTCTGTGATGTTGGGGTCCTCTGTGGCGAACACATCCACAGTGCTGCCCATGGGCATGGCTGCAGGGTACAGGGGCATCAATCAACAGATCAGATAGTGAGCAACAAAATTCCATACACGAGGTACTAAATCAGAAATCATTTCCACTGGTTTGATAAAAATAATCTTTGTTATTTTGAATGAGCATGTGTATTTAGTCAGTAGTGTACCCCACCTGTTCCCCCCTGCTCCCCTGGAGCTCTGTAGCGGTGCATTAGCATGTGTATTTAGTCAGTAGTGTACCCCACCTGTTCCCTCCTGCTCCCCTGGTGCTCTGTAGCGGTGCATTAGCATGTGTATTTAGTCAGTAGTGTACCCCACCTGTTCCCTCCTGCTCCCCTGGTGCTCTGTAGCGGTGCATTAGCATGTGTATTTAGTCAGTAGTGTACCCCACCTGTTCCCTCCTGCTCCCCTGGTGCTCTGTAGCGGTGCATTAGCATGTGTATTTAGTCAGTAGTGTACCCCACCTGTTCCCTCCTGCTCCCCTGGTGCATTAGCATGTGTATTTAGTAAGAAGTGTACCCCACCTGTTCCCTCCTGCTCCCCTGGTGCTCTGTAGCGGTGCATGCGTAGAACATGCTCCGAGACCTTCCTGTCACTGTCTGCATCCATCTGGTCCAGAACAATGAAGAGAAGGTCGAACCGAGACAACAGAGAGTCCTGCAGACCGATGTTCTCCATGGGAGTCTTATACTGGTCGTACTGTAAGGAAAGGTAAGAGAAAACAAATAGGTTGTCACAGAGACATGAACAGTGTGTACAAAATGGATTGAACCGCACAAAGAATTACTGACCTACAAATTTGCATCCCAAAAAACGACTTATGTGATCAAGATTGGCGAATCTATACAAAGCTTGACGGTGCATTAAGAAGGCAGTGAGGAAAGTATGTATTCCAGTTATTGAGATGGAGGATTATTGGCAAGTAGCTGTGACATCCTGTTATACAGTACCGTGAAAAAGTATTTGCCCCCTTTATGATTCTCTATTTTTGATACCGAATGTTAAATCAGATCTTCAACCAAATCCTAATATTAGAATAAGTCATTGTTTTATTTATCCAATTAAAGTTACGCAAAACCTAACTCCCTTGTGTGAAGTAGTAATTGCCCCCTTAAACTCAAACTGGTTTCGCCACCTTTAGCTGCAATGACTGCAACCAAATGCTTCCTGTAGTTGATCAGTCTCTCACATCGCTGTGGAGGAATTTTGTCCCACTCTTCTATGCATAACTGCTTTAAAATCAGCAACGTGTGGGGATGCTTTGCTGCCTCAGAACCTGGAAGACTTGCCTTAATAGAAGGAACCATGAATTCTGCTCTGTATCAGAGCATTCTACAGGACAATGTCAGGCCATCCGTCTGTGATCTGAAGCGCAGCTGGGTCATGCAGCAAGACAATTATTCTAAACACACAATCAAGTCTACATGAAAATGGCTAAAAGGTAACAAATTTGAATTTTTGTAATGGCCTAGTCAAAGTCCAGACCTTATCCCAATTGAGATGCTGAGGCAGGACTTGAAACGAGCAGTTCATGCTTGAAAACCCACAAATGTTGTTTGTTACAGCAGTTCTGCACGAAAGAGTGGGCCAAAGTTCCTCCACGGCGACGCGAGGAAGCGTTTGATTGCAGTCATTGCAGCTAAAGGTGGCACAACAGTTCCGAGTGTAAGGGGCCAATGGGTGTTGCAGAAATATGTAATTGTTATGTTTTTTGTTCACTCAAGATCACTATTAGAAAGGGGGCAAATACTTTCACAGCACTATATATGGTCTTAGATTATATAGACAGACTGGGTTAGCATTAGCTCGCCTCACCCTGCCGTAGACTGGGTTAGCGGCGGCTAGCACACTGCAGCGGGCGTTGAGCCTGGCCATTATGCCAGCCTTGGCGATGGTGACACGGCCCTGTTCCATCACCTCGTGGATGGCTGTGCGGTCCATGTCAGACATCTTGTCAAACTCGTCGATGCACACCACTCCTCTGTCTGCCAGCACCATAGCCCCGGCCTCCAGCCGCCGCTCACCTGGAGAGGAAGTGAGAGGGATGGAGACATAGCGAGAAAGGGTATGAACAGAAGTGTGTGCATCGCGTGAGTGGTATACAGAGTGGGATAATAATTATGGTAAATAGGTGGAAGAGGAAGGAGTATCAGCTTCAAGAATTATATTTTTCTCTGCGGGAACTCCATTTGTATGAAGGTGGATGGAGCGGGAATAACAGGATGCAGACAAATAACAAGAGCATAATCATTAAAAATGACATCCCCAAATAGTTCTCCATACCAGTCTCCTGGTCTGTGGTGACAGCGGCGGTCAACCCCACTCCAGTTGATCCACGTCCTGTAGTTGGTATGGCCCGCGGAGCAGTGTGCAGGACGTAGCGCAGCAGCTGGGACTTCGCCGTCGACGGGTCACCTGACCAGAGAGAGACAATAAACAGAAGAGGCCATGCATTGTTCAATGTTAAGCTACATCCCGATGTGCAACAATGTGTAAAGTGTGCACTTGCACACTTCCTGTCATGGATTTGAAAGCATTGGATTGGTGTTAGCATCAGCTAGAGGGAGTTCCCACCAGCCAGAGGGAGTTCCCACCATGGTTAGACCCGTGAAGTGTGCAGGTGTACACTTGCAGAGAAGACTCAGGACAACCAGAGCGAGACCACAATAAAGTCTTAGAAATTACTCCAACCCTTCAATAGTAGTGGTTGACTATACGACTAACCTATCAGCAGTATGTTGATGTCTCCACGGATACGTGTCCCATTCTCCAGGTTGGTCTCGTTGCCCCCCAGCAGGAGACACAGAATGGCCTTCTTTATGTACTCATGGCCATGTATACTGGGAGCCAGTGAGCAGCTCAGATGCTCAAACACATCCTGGAAAACAATCATGACACAGAAAACTGACATGTGTATGACTGAAGAGCATTGGTATCAAATGAGCCAACTGGTACACAGTGCATTCAGACCCTTTGAGTTTATCCACATTTTGTTACATTTTTGAGCAAGGCTGAAAAGTATTAAATAAAAATCCTCAATCTAGACATACCCCATAATGACAAGCAACAGCAGGTTGGTCATTTTTGCTAATTCATTTACATAAGTTTTCAGCCCCTTTGCTATGCGACTCGAAATTGAGCTCAGGTGCATCCGGTTTCCATTAATCATCCTGGAGATGTTTCTACATCTTGGAGTACACCTGTGGTAAATTCAATTGATTGGACATGATTTGGAAAGGCACACACTTGTCTACATAAGGTCCCACAGTTGACAGTACAAGTCAGAGCAAAAACCAAGCCATGAGGTTAAAGTAATTGTCAGTAGAGCTTCGAGACAGGATTGTGTCGAGGTACAAATCTGGGAAAGGGTACCAAAGAATGTCTGCAGCATTGAAGGTACCCAATAACAATGGCCTCCATCATTCTTAAATGGAAGAAGTTTGGAACCGCCAAAACTCTTCCTAGAGCTGGCTGCCTGGCCAAACTTAGCAATCGCGGGAGAAGGGCCATTGACAGGGAGGTGACCAAAATCTGATGTCACTGACAGAGCTCTAGAGTTCCTCTGTGGCGATGGGAGAACCTTCCAGAAAGGCAACCATCTCTGCAGCATTCCACCAATCAGGCTTTTATGGTAGGGGCCAGATGGAAGCTACACCTCAGTAAAAGGCATATGAGAGCCCGCTTGGAATTTGCCAAAAGGCACCTAAAGGACTAAGACTAGGAGAAACAAGATTCTCTGGTCTGATGGAAGCAAGACTGAATTCTTTGGCCTGAATACAAAGTGTCACGTCTGGAAGAAACCTGGCACCATCCCTACGGTGAAGAATGGTGGTGGCAGCGTCATGCAGTGGGGATATTTTTCAGCGGCAGGGACTGGGAGACTAGTCAGGATCGAGGGAAAGATGAACAGAGCGATCCTTGATGAAAACCTGCTCCAGAGCACTCAGGACCTCGGACTGGGACAAAGGTTCACTTCCCAACAGGATAACAACCCTAAGCACACAGCCAAGACAATGCAGGAGTTGCTTCAGGACTAGTCTCTGAATGTCCTTGAGTGGCCCAGCCAGAGCCCGGACTGGAACCCGAGCTAACATCTCTGGAGAGACCTGAAAATAGCTGTGCACCAACGCTCCCCATCCAACCTGAGAGAGCTTGAGAGGATCTGCAGAGAATGGGAGAAACTCCCCAAATGCAGGTGTGCTAAGCTTGTAGCATCATACCCAAAAAGACTCAAGGCTGTAATCACTGCCAAAGGTGCGTCAACAAAGTACTGAGCAAAGGGTATGAATACTTACGTAAATGTAATATTTTAGTTTATTTGTAATACATTTGCAAAAATGTCTAAAAACCTGTTTTTGCTTTGTCAATATGGAGTTGTGTGTAGATTGAGGAAAAACATTTAATACACTTTAGAATAAGTCTAATGTAACAATGTGGAAAAAGTCAAGGCATCTGAATACTTTCCGAATGCACTGTATACCAAATGTGATGTAACAGTTTGCATGCGAAGAAGTGATCCGATCGTCTGATTGTAACACCTTTATCGTAATTTAAAATGCTCTACCACAAGATATTGTAGTAGAGTTTCCCATCAGAGTTCAATGCAAGACGCTTTAGAGTCAGTGACTTACCTTAGAATGGGCTTTACAGAACTTCTTGATTTTATTAATATCTTCAGCAGAAAAGGTCGGCACGATTTCTTTACTCATCCGCTTCACGTGATTGGCCAGCAGAATCGTCCTGCATTAAACAGAAGGTTGTGTTCTCTAAAATAAAAATGATAACTGAAAAGCAACAGGATTTTTTTTATTTACTTCCCGAATTGAAATTTACCCCAACCCTTCATCAAAACTATTTGGAAGCAGAACACATATAGACCTGTTCCCACACCCACCCACCTGAAGGTGCCAGAGGTGAAGCCTCCTTGTTTGGCCGGCAGACAGCGGTAGATCCCAACCATCTGAACACGGTCGCCCGGTTTGACCTTGTCGACCAGGTCATCGTTAGCGATTATGTCCACAGAGCGGGGGAGCTGTCCGGCAGGGGCCTTCTCAGGCATCTCCTGGATGGTCAGGGTTTGGTGGTCCTTATAGACACATAGCCCAAACTCTGTCTCTAAGGGGTTGTTCTCCTCATCCTAGGAGAGAGGTGGCAAAGGAGTTTGTGTGATATCTGAAGAAGGGAATGTTGTAGATAGGGGAGCATAGGGAGGGATAGAGCACCATTCAAAATTGCACAGTTACACACCTTGGTAGGGTATATGGAGCTGGAAGGGAAAGCGTCCAGGGAGGTCAGGTCAGTGTACTTCCTCTCTAAGGTTTTCTTTGTGGCTGGACAGTAGTGGACACTACGGGTGATCTTAGGCCTCACCAGAGAACCTACCACAATGACAGAAACACATGCAGGCTGTTAGTTATTTTGAGTAGCCTATCCGTTGAATGGGATTGCAGTAGTGTAATTCTAATAAGGAGGAACCAAGAAAGGTTGCGTGGTAAAGAATAGTCAATTGATCAATCTGAATACAACTGGATAATGAGCAATTCAAATTCATTATATACTTACACTTGGTAACGATTCCTTCCACGCAAACCAGGTTCCCGAGATATCGTGCCGCGAGGGTTCGCGGGGTCACGTGCTTGGTTCCAAAGCTACCCTCGAACCCCACATGGAACTCCTCAAACTGCTTGGCGTAGGTTGCGTCGATGGACGCAACAAAGTCCTTCAGAGCTCTTTGGAAAGCAACGAGTTCATTGAAGGAGTCTTTCAGCAATCTGAAAAGAGTATTTAAAAGTATATTTTATACAAATTCTAATTTATTTTGAACAAAATAAGGAATACAGGCCTCAAACCAATTACAACATTTTATCCACCACTTGGCATTTGTCACTCAAGGATCAATAAAGGGAATGGAACACTGCCGCTACCTCGCTCTCCAACAAGGTGCATGAATTGATGAGAAAAATTAAGTGAACAAGAAATTCAGTTACTCAGCAGTTCCCAAGCTAGGGGTTGCGACCCCATGTGGGTTCGCCTGATATGATAATGGTGTCACGTGAGAATTTCCAAAATCCTGAAAAATAAAATACGTAATATTCTGGTTAACCTTAATCTGAATGAAAATGAATCAAATGTAAAATTCAACCAGAGAGAGCCCTTAGATCATGGGAAAAAGCCACACTTGACCGTTGCACTTGTATCATTCCCACTACACGATGACACTATTGCAGAGGCTGATAACCGGCCACTAATGATATTGTTTTCACCATGTGTGGGGAGGCAGATGCAAACTCACAGCAACACCTTTCTAAGAATTTATGCTTTTGCTAGCAATCAGAAACTCCCCGGCTTATGCTCTCCAAATGGACGATAGCTTTAAGGGCCGAGATGCCCATGCATAGGTCCCCCCCAAAATCGCTATACATGTCCGAGGATGCTATTCACGAGGACACATCGTTCTCACAATTTCAGAGCATGGAACGGCACAGGAGAATGGATGTTTAGTGTGCTGCGTGGCTATGCTGACGAAAAACAGATTACATGGAATCGAATGGTAGGCTTTTGCACAGATGGGGATCCATCGATGGCGGGCAGACCGCTACACTCTAGTTGCGTCTCCCTCTGCCATATGGAAGCATTGTATGATACACCGAGAGGAACTAGCGGCAAGAGAGCTTAGCACAGAACTCCGATAACAATCGAAGTTACCTGCTGCATTAGAACTACATCAAACCCCATCCACTGCGCATGCCTGTTGGCAAAACTATGTGGCGATGTTAGCAGAACATGACAATCCACCACTTGGCATCCACCACAGTTCTTTACTGAACAAAATATGAACACAACATGTAGCGTTGGTCCCATGTTTCATGAGCTGAAATAAGTTCCCAGAAATGTTCCATATGCAGAAAAAGCTTATTTCTCTCAAATTTTGTGCACACGTTTATTTCCTTTGCCAAGATAATACATCCATCTGACAGGTGTGGGATATCAAAAAGCTGATTAAACAGCGTGATCATTACACAGGTGCACATTGTGCTGGGGACAATACAAGGCCACTATAATGTGCCGTTTTGTCCCACAACACAATGCTACAGATGTCTCACATTTTGAGGGAGTGTGCAATTGGCATGCTCACTGCAGGAATGAACCACAGACCACGTGTAACCCTGCCAGCCCAGTACCTCCACATCCGGCTTCTTCACCTGCGGGATAGTCTGACATCCAGTCATCCAAATGGTTGTATTTATATTTTAGAAAAATATATTTCACACTTGGTGGTTATTGAAGAGTGTTGGACAGATTTTTCACATTGAGAGGGAATCTGTTGTCATTCACAACGGAGGTAAAAAAAAGAGACTTGGTTGGTTGACTGTCATGACTAAATGTATCCTTGCCTATGTAACAGATACAGTGCCGTGAAAAAGTATTTGCCCCCTTTCTAACTTCTGCATATTTTTGATACTGAATGTTATCAGATCTCCAACTAAAACCTAATATTAGATAGGGAACAAATAACAATTACATAAACAAAGTAAAGCAACACCCAATTGCTCTGTGTGGGAAAAGTAATTGCCCCCTCAACTGGTTGTGCCACCTTCAACCAAATGCTTAATGTAGTAGTTGAGTCATGTCGCTGTGGAGGAATTTTGGCCCACACTTTCATGCAGAACTGCTGTAACTCGGCAACATGTGTGTTTCGAAGCATGAACCGCTCGTTTCAAGTCCTGCACATCATCTCAAATTGGGATAAGGTCTGGACTTTGACTACGCGTTTTAGCCATTTTCATGTAGACTTGATTGTGTGTTTAGAATAATTGTCTTGCTGCATGACCCAGCTGCACTTCAGATCACAGACGGATGGCCTGACATTGTCCTGTAGAATGCTCTGATACAAAGCAGAATTCATGATTCCTTCCAGGTCCTGAGGCAGCAAAGCATCCCCAAACCATCACAATACCAAGCTTCACTGTTGGTACGAGGTTCTTACTGTTGAATGCAGTGTTTGGTTTTTTGCCAGGCATAACGAGACCCATGTCATCCAAAAAGTTGACTCAAGTTCACCAAACAGCTCCTGGAAGCACCTGGATGATCATCAAGAATCTTGGAAGAATGTTCTGTGGACAGATGATTCAAAAGTCTAACTGTTTGGATGACATGCGTCACAAAACTGCATATTTTAGAGTGGCCTTTTATTGTCCCCAGCACAAAGTGAACCTGTGTAATGTTCATGCTGTTTATTCAGCTTCTTGATATGCCATACCTGTCAGGTGGATGGATTACCTTGGCAAATAAGAAATACTCTAACAGAGACGTAAACACATTGGTGCACACAACTTTATAGAAACAAGCTTTTTGTGCATATACATTTCTGGGATCTTTAATTTCATTTGAGTTTATATTTTTGTTCAGTATACTTTTTTACGGCAGTGTGTTTGATAAACTGAACGAACTGAACACAAGCATGCAGGGGAAATACAAAAACATACTGACGAGCGACCGAGTCAAGAGAATTTCTAATTATTTAGCTTTATTACCTCAAATGCGAACCATGCCCCCTTCCATCAGGCTGTGCATGTTTCTAACAGAAAACAGCATCAGTAAGCGTCCCACATGAGTGATGGCTGCTCATCTCAAATGCTAGGAAAGACCATTTTGGGACCTACATTCCATTTGACTGTGATCCCTGGCTCAGTTGACATACTGGTATATTAAATTGAACAGCTGAACGAACTGTCATGTGACTGAATGCTGCAGACAACACATTCATGGGTCACTAACTGGGAACTCTGGGGGGGTCCGACTGGGAAAAATAATTTTGAACTGTCGTTCAACTGGGCATTCCAACTCAGGAACTCAGGCCCCTTTGCTAGAGCTCCAACCTGAAGATAATTTACATGATTCTACCTTGTATTGTTGAAAGCATCATCTGCATTAAAACCAAATATTGTTCCAGATGTGGATGTGACCGCAGAGATTAAAACAAACACGTCCCCTGACTTAGAAGCGCAACCTTAACATGCATGAAGCACACCCATTTCATTAGTGGTGGTGAATTAAGACATTATGTATCTCTTTTGCAACTAACTGTCACAGCCCCACATTAAAAGTATACAGAGAGTTAAGACAATCAGAAATACTGTTACAATTTTTTTCACATGGTTGGGGTGGGATAATTTTCAAAATTAATGGGGTTTAGGGCCACTTTTTTTTTCCTGCACTGTTCAACCAATCCAGTAAATGTGGAGTAAAGATATGTTTCCTTAATAACAAAGGCTGTACAGTATGGTGGATAAAAGAGATTTTCCAATAGAAATCCCTGATCTCACTTGTAGTCATTGTGAGTTGGCTCTAACAGTTGGGTCTAACAATCATCTTGAGCCAAACTACACATGCAGGCCATCAAATCAAAGGCACTCCTTTGATATAAAAGTAGTTTTTGCCTAAAATTAAAACATGTCAGTTTGTCACTTTCACAAGTTTGGAGTAATAACATGTTCAACTACTTATGAAATTGGCTTGAATCTAGGTTATGCCTTCAGATTTGGCAAAACTTAACTACTAAGGAGGAATTTTTCACTTCTCAAAACCTGGTCTGTTACTCAAGCCTTCCAGGAAGTCTGGATGTTGCACCTGTGGGTTTAGTGGTCAAACGCAGAAGTTGTGTCACTGGCTCTTCCATTTCCCCTGAAAACGGAAAAACCGGTTGTTGCACGTTTTCTTCTAATCACATTGTGATTGATCTCTGAACCTATAGGGGGGGCATTTTGAAATGATACGTGCTATTAGGTATCCTTGGGAAGTCCCCCCCATTTGACTTTACATTTAATCTCTCCGCCTAATTGAAATGTACATTTAATATCAAGATTATGGACGTTGTAAGGATCTCGGATAGCACTGACAATTTGTAAAGGTATAACCATGATTCGATATGTAAAACGAGAGGTTAAAACCCTAATCAAGGCTAAGGGATGAAAAACATTTAGTTAAATACTTACACTGCCCTCCAAAAGATGGGGGACTTTCCTCTTCACTCAATGTCCAATGTGGGAAAACTCGAGTAACAACTGGGTTGTTTGTTTGTCAGGGTCTATACTCACGCTTTGGCCCGCTTCTCGTTCCTCCTTCTCAGGTCGTTGATGTTCACGATGAGGCGGCACCGGTTTTCTGACACCATACTTCTGACCCTCTCATGATAAACTCCTTGATCTTGCTACAAAATAAATAAGCAACACATCTTACATTGCCTCACATTAATAGCCACACTTTTGATTGATTTTTATGTAACACATTCTACTATCCTCTGTACTTACATTGTCATCCAGAAAGTCCAAGTATTCTCTCTGCGCCTCTCTCAGTTCCAGATCTTCCATCTCAACACCTTCCCAGGGCAAATACAACGGTCAGTCTTCTCCTCCAGATAAACTATAGTCTGGCAAAAAGCCGTGGCCAGATTCAGGTTGGGATAATTAAATGTGCAGGTGTGATGGACTGAGAAATCTACAGGTGTTGTTTTACACTTCTAATCAGGGTGAGTGCATGCAGAAAGGAACAGGCGAATCGATAGGATTTATTCTGCCAAAATCTGTCTACGTGAGATAAACCCTTTTTTGTAAGAAGGTATATGAGAGTAGAATTACGTGAGATTTTTTGGGATTAAATATAAATTTCGTAATGTTTAAACTGTTAAACATATACTGATATAAATGGATGCACGTGGCATTCTGGCAATGTTGAGTATAACGACGCGTATCTTCCCTCTCATTGGCTAGAATGGTCTGGGCATGGGGCGAATCGAACAGTAATCTGAGCCACTGTCATGTTTGGCAACAAGACAGCCTGGTGCATCATCCAGAAACATATTGATCTTTTCCATAAAATCAAAATAGTTTTCACTGGGAAGGCATATAAAGCGTTTCTATCAAAAGCGATCCCTTTTGCGTGTGAAAACACAGTATCCTACTCATGACTAGTTAATGAGTTGATGTTTTGAGCCGACTTCGCCCTCGGACAGGGGGCACCGCGCCTGGTTTATGCTGGTGTGAAACACGCCTACACGTGTGCCCGGGCGAGATGAATCGATCCCCCTTGTTGAGGACACGTATTTCCGTCGTTAGAGTTGCCACCCCACGCTTGTCAATATAATAGATCATTTTTGGTGCATCTCAGTAGTTGGGCCTTCATCCCTCATTTGCACGAATTAGAAGAACACATTAGGAAAGGTGAAAGCAATGTGGTGGATCTTCACAAGGGATTTGCTTTCAACTGTCCAGTTATTTCTGATCAATACAGATGAAGGGAAGCAGAGGATGAGAGAGGGATCCACTTAATTGAAATGCACACCGATTTGGCACATTTTGTTAAATTAATAGATTATTGGAGTTTATTTACCAAAAGTATCATACACCCCAAATATTCAAGTTTTAATGTCATATGCACAAGTACCGTGAAATGCCTTTCTTGCTAGCTGTAAACACAACGCAGTAATCAATAACAATGTTATACTGAAAATATTCTTTACAAAATTTTAACACAACATGCAACAATTTCAACAATTTTACTGAATTACTGTTTATATAAGGAAATAAGTCAATTTAAATAAGGCCCTAATCTATGCATTTCACATGACTGGGCAGGTGCGCAGCCATGGGTTTGCCTAGGAGGGCATAGGCCCACCCACTTGGGAACCAGGCCCAGCCAATCAGAGTTGGTTTTTCCCCACAAAAGTGCTTTATTACATACAGAAATACTGCTGTTTCATCTGTCTGGGTGGCTGGTCTCAGACAATCCCACAGGTGAAGAGGCCAGATGTGGAACACCTGGGCTGTCATGGTGACACGTGGTCTATGGTTGTGAGGCTGGCTGGACATACTGCCAAATTCTCTAATATGACGTTGGAGGCAGTTTACGGTAGAGAAATTAACATTCAATTCTCTGGCAACAGCTCTGGTGGATATTCCTGTAGTGAGCATGCCAATTGCACACTCCAACATCTGTGGCATTGTGTTGTGACAAAACTGCACATTTTATAGTGGCCTTTTATTGTCCCCAGCACAAGGTGCACCTGTGTAATGATCATGCTGTTTAATCAGCTTCTTGATATGCCACGCTTGTCATGTAAATGGTTTATCTTGGCAAAGGAGAAATGCTTACTAACAGGGATGTAAACAAATTTGTGCACAAAATTTGAGAGAAACAAGCTTTTTGTGCATATGGAACATTTCTGGGATCTTTTCACTTGGCTCATGAAACCAACACTTTAGATGTTGCGTTTGTATTTTTGTTCAGTATTGCATAAGGTAGCACAAACACAAAAAATAGAAAGAACACGAGAAAGCACACTATATACAGGGTCAATACCATATTTACAATGTGCAGGGATACTGGAGTGTTACGCACGCCTCTGAAGAGGGAACGCAACACCCTGCTACAACTCAACATGAAGCGAAAGAGGTATGGACTGTAGGTGCGAGTAAGGATGACAAAAGGCAGAATTCACCGCTTACTAGGAATTTATTCCATCACACGGTAATATGGGGAAAAGGGGCTGGACGGAACCAAAGAAAAGAAAGTCAATCTCAAAGCCCCCTCTCCTCTCCTACCTTACCTGCCCACCCACTACTTACCACCACAAATACAGGTGGTGGTCCGCCCAGGTCTTATCTAGTGTGCCTAGACAGCGAATATACTACGGGTATATGTATGCCCGCGGGCCTCTTGCCTAAGCACTCCCTAGGTGCCTCCTCCTTCCCCCTGGGAACAAATTAAACAGAATATTAAACAATACACTTCACAACAAAACTGAAAAAACTCAGGCCATTAAAGAAGCTCTGACAAAGCAACAAACACAGAACATACTAAAGCTGCGACCAACAACTAACATAGTACATACCAACGACCAACATGCTAGACCCCTCAGCCATCAACCTCCTCTCTCAGCCATGAACCCTCTCTCAGCCATGAACCTCCTCTCTCAGCCATGAACCTCCTCTCTCAGCCATGAACCTCCTCTCTCAGCCATGAACCTCCTCTCTCAGCCATGAACCTCCTCTCTCAGCCATGAACCTCCTCTCTCAGCCATGAACCTCCTCTCTCAGCCATGAACCTCCTCTCTCAGCCATGAACCTCCTCTCTCAGCCATGAACTATATCACAATCCATCTCTCCCCTGAACAACAGAACACTGGCTTTTATAGCTTCTGAAGGCATTGGAAATTGGAGACAGCTGTGTCCTGACGAGGGGGCGGGGTCAGCTCTCCAATTAATTGTGGAGTCGACCAATCAGCTGCGTGGGATTTCAGGAAGCCATCTTCTGAAACACACTCAAATACACAAACTACAACACAGAAACTGGGGAACGTAACAGGAGTGATAGAGGTAGATATGTATAGTATATGATAAACAGAGTAGCAGTAGCGCATATGATGATTGTATGTGAGTGGGTGTGCGTGTGTAGAGTCAGTACAAATGTCCATTTGGAAGACCCATTTGCGACCAAGCTTTAACTTCCTGATGGATGTCTTGAGATGTTGCTTCAATATATCTACATAATTTTTTCCCCTCATGATGCCATCTATTTGAAGTGAAGTGCACCAGTCCCTCCTGCAGCAATGCACCCCCACAACATGATGCTGCCACCCCCGTGCTTCACATTTGGGATGGTGTTCTTCGGCTTGCAATCCTCCTCATTTTTCCTCCAAACATAACGATGGTCATTATGGCCAAACAGTTCTATTTTTGTTTCATCAGACCAGAGGACATTTCCCCAAAAAGTACGATCTTTGTCCCCATGTGCAGTTGCAAACCGTAGTCTGGCTCTTTATGGCAGTTTTGGAGCAGTGGCTTCTTCTTTGCTGAGCGGCCTTTCAAGTTATATCGATATAGGACTCGTTTTACTGTGGATATAGATACTTTTGTACCCGTTTCCTCCAGCATCTTCACAAGGTCCTTTGCTGTTGTTCTGGGATTGATTTGCACTTTTTGCACCAAAGTACGTTCATCTCTCGGAGACAGAACGCATCTCCTTCCTCAGTGGTATGACGGCTGCGTGGTCCCATGGTGTTTATATTTGCGTACTGTTGTTTGTACAGATGAACGTGGTACCTTCAGGAGTTCGAAAATTGCTTACAAGGGATGAACCAGACTTGTGGAGGTCTACAATTTCCTTTCTGAGGTCTTGGCTGATTTATTTTTATTTTCCCATGATGTCAAGCAAAGAGGCACTGAGTTTGTAGGTAGGCCTTGAAATACATCCACAGGTACACTCAAATGATGTCAATTAGCCTATCAGAAGATTCTAAAGCCATGACATAATTTCCTGGAATTTTCCAAGCTGTTTAAAGGCACAGTCAACTTAGTGTATGTAAACTTCTGACCCACTGGAATTGTGATACAGTGAATTACACTTTGTGATACAGTGAAATAATCTGCCTATAAACAATTTTTTGAAAAATTACTTGTTACATGCACAAAATAGATGTCCTAACCGACTTGCCAAAACTATAGTTTGTTAACAAGAATTTTGTGGAGTGGTTGAAAAACAAGTTTTAATGACTCCAACCTAAGTGTATGTAAACTTCCAACTTCAACTGTATGTATTCCTTTTAACTAGGTGGGTGAGGGCAGTGGGGAGAGCAGTTAAGATCGCGTCATCTATGGATCTGTTGGGTTGGTATGAAAATTGGAGTGGGTCAAGAGGTATCTGGGATGATGGAGTTGATGTGTGCCATAACCAGCCTTTCAAAGCACTTCATGATTACAGATGTGACATGAAGCCTTAGAATTCTTGTGAACAGGAATGATGGTGGTCATCTTAAAATGTGCGGATTACTGTCAGGCGTGTGCGCACTTGAGGTGAAGTCAGGTGCACGAGAGCAGAGAGTCGTGAACAGGCTCACACTTTATTACGGCAGGAGAGATATACAGACTACGAAAAAAAAAACTCCAGCCAACAAGGCAAAGTGTATAGCGCGCACAATAGTCACACAACATAAATGTATAACATTTATACAAATAAGCTTTGTGAAAACACACGGAAAATAACAAACGCTTAGCCTAGTGCGTACAAGACATAAGACATAAATAATTTCACACAAAGACATGAGGGGGAACAGAGGAATAAATACATGTAGTGTGATTGGGGAATGCAAACCAGGTGTGAATGGAACAAGACAAAACAAATGGATAATAGAAAATGGAACGGCGATGGCTAGAAAGCCGGTGACGCCGAACGCCGCCTGAACAAGGAGAGGGACGGACTTCGGCAGAAGCTGTGACAATTACAGACTGGGACAAAGAGAGGTTGAAAATTACAGTGAATATGCCTGGCAGCTGTTCTGCATATTTTCTGAGAATGCGCCCTGGAATAGCGTTGGGCCCCGTGGCCTTGCTGGTGTCGACCTGAATAAAGACCTTACTCTTGTCGGCCTCTGAGAGTGAATTCACCCAATCTTCTGGGTCGGTGCCACATACGATGGCTTCGGAGCCTGTGTAATATGATTCCACCTAATTCCTATATTATCCTTTTGCTCATTTGGTGACTCTGCAGAAGTCATGAAGTATGTTTTAACAGGCAGCCCAATTCAGATATTTTTTTCACTAATTGTCCTTTTGACCAATCAGATCAGCTTATTCCAATTCGTCGAATAAAGATCAGAATTGAGCTGCCTGTGTAAATGCAGCCAGAGCACTAGGTTTGAAGCAAATTGCCATTTTGCAATCAGGGCTGTGGAGATGTCTGTAACCCACATGAACACTAGGGGGCGCTGTTTTCACACTCTTCAGGCTCCAGACACAGAGCAGCAGATGCCCATCATTAGCAGCAATCCAGCCCCACTCAGAGCGCTCGGTCTCTTACTCCCCGAGCTGAGGACAAATGCGTTTATACCAGATTGATATATACCAGATTGATGTACCCCACTATAGCAAAAAGCGATCGCGGATTCATATGTTTGAAGATACATAGCATAACTTGCGAGAAACTACCAAATAAGGTATTTAAAAAAATTGAAATTCGGTGGGAAAGTCGACACAGTATAGTCAGTCATTGCAACAGGCCTATGGATGAAAGTTGAATGAATTCATAAATTAATGGCTGAATTACTTCTGTTTTGGACGGGTTTTCCTTGAGAATTATGGACTTTGACAAGAGGTCTCGTCCTTATTGTCACATATTTTGTTGCGGGTTGTTGTTGGTTCATTCTATCAGACGATTAATACTTATTTCTAGACTCGAGAGTCGGAATCCTGGCATTTCCGTGCTGCTATGGAAACAGTTCGGGCGCTCTTGGTTGAAACTGGGTGACGTCAGCTCAGTGACGGAGAAGCGGGCATTGCGTGCTAGGAGAGAGTTCGTGCACCATATTCCATCGAGGAGAGAGCTACAGTAGTAGTTCGGTGACTGCGGAGACAGCGATTTTGGCAACATGGATGACGTTGTGGGGATTATTATTACTAACGGATTTTAATTGGGAACTACCGGTAAAATGGCAGAGCGGTAAGTAAGGCTGAAACGATTTATATTCTTACGTCGCTGATGTGTCCAATGAAATGTATTCTGTAGCGATGCTTCTTCGTTGGCGACCTAGCCAGGACTGAGCTGAGGCAAAAGGATATCTTCTGTTTTTTCTTAGCTAATGTTACCGGGCATTGAGCTATCCTGCCTCTCGGTCAGTTTTTTCGTTTATGTGGTCATGTTACTCCCGTTGGCCATCTTTACCGGGTAGCTGGAGGACTTGTCCTATCCAGCCCTTCAGTGTGTGAAACTCAAGATCCAGCGGCACGAGCAGCATCTGTTTCTGTGAGGGTGTTTGCAGCACTGTGAATGCACCTGTTTTTCCCTCAGCCTTGAATCTCACCTGGCAACACAAACACCTACACTGTTTTGTAGTTGATATGCTTTACCGGAAACCATAGCTAGTGAAACTTGTGTTATTACGCATTTCTGGGGTTATTACAGCGATATGATGGGTAGTTGGGCAGGGCTAGCAATCCAACTCTCAGTATTTCGATGGCTTGCTAACCATCTGCGAGGGAGAAGGAACCCGCGAGCTGAGGATGCCACATCTAGAACCATAGAACAACTCCTATTTGCCCCCACGCTCAGCCAGCTATTCCAAAAAGGTAAAAACACCTGTTTACATGGGAGTTCAAATGAGAATAGCCTAGACTACACATGCCTTTTTAGTGAGGTTATATGCTCTGAACCAACCTATTCTCTCCGTCAGGAAGAGTTAATCATTTATACCTATTAAATGTGTTGCAGGGGTCATTCACCCGTATGTAAATTACAACAGTCATTTGTATCGTGAGTGCATAGAACTTAATGCAAATTCGAGCATGTTTATCAAACAGAGAAAAATACCTCACTGGTTCCGACTCCTGCTTCCACATCTGCAACCGACAGCGTGAACTGGAGGTAGACCTGCTCCATGGCTTGCAGAATTTAGCTTAATGTCACGGTTAATGAGGTGTATGCATGCACTGTACAACTTTTACCTTGAAATGTACATAATTATCCTGGCACTAAAGTTGCCAGCTTAATACTGTAATTTTGTTTTACAGCATAGATGCTGTAATATATTTCACAGTAATGTTCCTTACTGTAAAACATTATATTACAGCAGGGTTGATTTGAACCAGGAATCTGTACAGTATCGTTTATGAACTATATATTCAATATAGTTTATGAACTCAATTGAGTAATACAACAAGAGTACTGTAACTGGACTGATAAAAATGGTCAGAATTCAATAAATATTTATTAGGCTATAAAACGTATGGTTTTAAAGAGGTTAAAACAACAAAGAACATTCCTGCAGAGCATATAGCATGTCTACTAACTCTTCCAAGCACTTTCTTCTCCCACTGTTCAAACTGACCACATTTCAAGACACAAACCAATAAAGTTTTTTTGGGGCTGCAGGTAGCCTAGTGGTTAGAGCGTTGAGCCAGTAACCGAAAGGCTGACCAGGTAAAAGGTTCTGCCCACTGTTCCCCAGTAGGCCGTCTGTAAATAAGACTTTGTTCTTAACTGACTTGCCGAGTTAAATAAAGGTTAAAGAAAAAAAGAAAAAAAGATCAGGTGTGGCCAACACACCTGAAAACACTCAAATCGACTGACTGTTGAGAATGAAGTTGATGGTAAATGTGAATGAAGTTGATGGTACATGTATATGGAATGGTTGGAATAATTAAATAGTTTTGGTCCCAATTAACACAATCACACATTAAAAAAGGTATAAGTGATGGCATTTTATTGCAATCTTCAATTTACTCTCCCCTTCACCAGCTTGCAAACGCAGTGGCTAGAGCTGCAGAGAATTAGTCAGTCACTGAAAACCCAAATGTTTAGAATGTTCAAAGTTCCAACTTGACACAAATGGCTGCTGACTCTCCAACTCACAAGACTGATCCTTCATGTACACTGCTATGCTGAATACCATAGCATTTGGTCCCACTGTGGAACTCCTTCCACTTTCAGGTCACACACACACATACACTCAGCCTCTGCAATACAAGCAGATCCTGGGCTTTTATGAGATGTAGCCCAGGTTGGGACACTGGACTACTGGGGAAACCTCCACCTTCCCAGGACGACGCCACTAATGAGGCCACGACAGCAGCTCCTCCACGGCTCACATCAGCAACTGGAGGTCTACCCTCAGGCCGCCCTAAACTCCTCAGATAATCCTACAACACCTCCACCGCAGTCTGCTTCTTGGAGATCACGCCAGCCAGGTCCATTCAACGACTTGCAAAAATCAGTCCAAAAACAAAAACAAATATAAGTTTTAAAAAGCCTGGAGGTGTGTTGGGTCATTGTCCTGTTGAAAACAATTGATAGTCCACTAAGCCCAAACCAGATGGGCTGGCGAATTGCTGCAGATTGCTGTTGTAGCCATGCTGGTTAAGTGTGCCTTGAATTCTAAATAAATCACAGACAGTGTGACCAGCAAAGCACTCCCACACAAACACCTCCTTCTCCATGCTTTACGGTGGGAAATACACATGCAGAGATCATCCGTTCACCCACACCGTGTCTCACAAAGACACGGCGGTTGGAACCAAAAATCTCCAGACCATAGGCCTGATTCACACAGATGTGTCTGTTACATGAACTCTGTTAAGATTTTTTTGGCTGCAATTTTGGCTGCAATTTCTAATGCTGGTAATTCTAATGAACTTATCCTCTGCAGCAGAGGTAACTCTGGGTCTTCCATTCCTGTAGTGGTCCTCATAAGAGCCAGTTTCATCATAGTGCCTGATGATTTTTGCGACTGCACTTGAAGAAACTTTCAAAGTTCTTGAAATTTTCCGCATTGACTAACCTTCATGTCTTAAAGTATTGATAGACTGTTGTTTCTCTTTGCTTATTTGAGCTGTTCTTGACATAATATGGACTTGGTCTTTTACCAAATAGGGCTATGTTCTATATACCACAACACAACACAACACAACTGATTGGCTCAAACGCATTAAGAAGGAAAGAAATTCCACAAATTTAGCTTTTAACAAAGCACACCTGTTAATTGAAATGCATTCCAGGCGACTACCTCATGGAGCTGGTTGAGAGAATTCCAAGAGTGTGCAAAGCTGTCATCAATGCAAAGGGTGGCTATTTGAAGAATCTCAAATATAAAATATATTTTGATTTGTTTAACACTTTTTTTGGTTACTACATGATTGTACAATTGTTGCCTTGTTGATAGTGTTGTTAAGAAGGCAGAGCAGCATTTTTTTATGGACAGACTTCTCCCCACCATAGCTACTGTTGTATCAATATGTTTTGACCATGACAGTTTACAATCCAGGGTTACTACAAGCAGTTTAGTCACCTGAACTTGCTCAATTCCCACATTATTTATTACAATATTTAGTTGAGGGTTATGGTTTAGTGAATGATTTGTCCCAAATAAAATGCTTTTAGTTTTTGAAGTATTCAGGACTAACTTATTTCTTACCACCCATTCTGAAACTAACTGCAGTTCTTTGTTAAGTGTTGACTGAATTCACTAAATGTAGTAGCTAAATTATATAGTGTTGAGTCATCCGAAAATGTAGACAAACTGGCTTTACTCAATCATGCTCTCCCCATTGAGTAAACTGTATCACGGTGATATCTAGATGGCTACCCTGTGATATACAGTTGAAATCGGAGGTTTACATACACTTAGGTTGGTGTCATTAAAACTGGTTTTTGAACCACTCCACAAATGTCTCGTCAACCTGTAGGGGGCAGTATTTTCATGTTTGGATGAAAAACGTACCCAAATGAAACTACCTATTTCTCAGGCCCAGAATCTAGAATATGCATATAATTGTCAGATTAGGATAGAAAACACTCTAACGTTTCCAAAACTGTCAAAATATTGTCTGTGAGTATAACAGAACTGATATTGCAGGCGAAACCTGAGGAAAATGCCTAAGATAATTGAATCTCCCTGTTCCATTGCATGCGTTCCCTCCATTTAAAGGGATATCAACCAGATTCCTTTCCCTATGGCTTCCACATGGTGTGAACAGTCTTTAGACATAGTGTCAGGCTTTTATTCTGAAAAATGAGCGAGAAGGGTCACATCGCGTCAGTGGATGGCTGGGTGCCAGCAGAGTTTTGCATGCGCAACAGCTTGGAGCAGACATTTTCTCTCTCTCTCCTATTGAAAAAGCTACAGTCCGGTTGAAATATGATCGATTATTTATTGTAAAACCAACCTGAGGATTGATTATAAAAAACGTTTTACATGTTTCTACGAACTTTACGGATACTATTTGGATTTCTTGTCTGCCACGTCGTGACCGTTCGAGCCTGTGGATTTCTGAACAAAACGCGCCAACCAATTGGAGGTATTTTGGATATAAAAATAATCTTTATGGAACAAAAGGAGCATTTATTGTGTAACTGGGAGTCTCGTGAGTGCAAACATCCGATGATCATCAAAGGTAAGCAATTCATTTTTATTGCTTTTCTGACTTTCGTGACCAATCTACTTTGCTGCTAGCTGTTTGTAATGTTTTATCTGCTGAGAGAGATGTCCTAACATAAACGCCTGGATAGCTTTTGCTGTAAGGCTTTTTTGAAATCTGACAGGCCAGGTGGATTAACAACAAGCTAAGCTGTGTTTTGCTATATTGCACTTGTGATTTCATGAAAATTAAATATTTTTAGTAATTTAATTTGAATTTGGCGCTCTGCAATTCAGCGGATGTTGACGAAAATGATCCCGCTAACGGGATGGGTGCAACAAGAAGTTAACAAACTATAGTTTTGGCAAGTCGGTTAGGACATCTACTTTGTGCATGACACAAGTAATTCTTCCAACAATTGTTTACAGACAGATTATTTCACTTATAATTCACTGTATCACAATTCCAGTGGGTCCGAAGTTTACATACACTAAGTTGACTGTGCCTTTAAACAGTTTGGAAAATTCCAGAAAATTATGTCATGTCTTTAGAATCTTCTGATAGGCTAATTGACATAATTTGAGTCAATTGGAGGTGTACCTGTGGATGTATTTCAAGGCCTACCTTCAAACTCAGTGCCTCTTTGCTTGACATCATGGGAAAATCTAAAGAAATCAACCAGGACCTCAGACAAAAAATTGTAGACCTCCACAAGTCTGGTTCATCCTTGAGAGCAATTTCCAAACGCCACGTTCATCTGTACAAACAATAGTACGCACGTATAAACAACATGGGACCACACAGCCATCATACTGCTCAGGAAGGAGATGCGTTCTGTCTCCTAGAGATGAACGTACTTTGGTGTGAAATGTGCAAATCAATCCCAGAACAACATCAAAGGACCTTGTGAGATGCTGGAGGAAACAGGTACAAAAGTATCTATATCCACAGTAAAACAAGTTCTATATCGACATAACCTGAACGGCCGCTCAGCAAGGAAGAAGCCACTGCTCCAAAACCGCCATAAAAAAGCCAGACTCCAGTTTGTAACTGCAAATGGGGACAAAGATCGTACTTTTTGGAGAAACGTCCTCTGGTCTGATGAAACAAAAATAGAACTTTGACCATAATGACCATTGTTATGTTTGGAGGAAAAAGGGGGAGGCTTGTAAGCCGAAGAACACCATCCCAACCGTGAAGCACAGGGGTGGCAGCATCATGTTGTGGGGGTGCTTTGCTGCAGGAGGGACTGGTGCACTTCACAAAATAGATGGCATCATGAGGCAAGAAAATTACGTGGATATATTGTAGCAACATCTCAAGACATCAGTCAGGAAGTTAAAGCTTGGTCGCAAATGGGTCTTCCAAATGGACAATGACCCCAAGCATACTTACGAAGTTGTGGCAAAATGGCTTAAGGAAAACAAAGTCAAGGAATTGGAGTGGCCATCACAAAGCCCTGATCTCAACCCTATAGAAAATGTGTGGGCAGAACTGAATAATGGTGTGCGAGCAAGGAGGCCTACAAACCTGACTCAGTTACACCAGCTCTGTCAGGAAGAATGGGCCAAAATTCACCCAACTTATTGTGGGAAGCTTGTGGAAGGCTACCTGAAACGTTTTACCCAAGTTAAACAATTTAAAGGCAACGCTGCCAAATGCTAATTGAGTGTATGTAAACTTCTGACCCACTGGGAATGTGATGAAATAAATAAAAGCTGAAATAAATCATTCTCTCCACTATTATTCTGACATTTCACATTCTTCAAATTAAGTGGTGATCCTAACTGACCTAAGACATGGAATGTTTACTAGGATTAAATGTCAGGAATTGTGAAAAACTGAGTTGAAAAATATTTGGCTAAGGTGTATGTAAACTTCAGACTTCAACTGTAGATAGCTAGCTAGGTTAGCTAAGAAAATATACAGTAATTCAACATCGGCTAGCAGTAAAGATACTTATAAACAAGTCAAGGTTTCTACCCAGCAGCTGCTGAAATTATTATTCCACTTCACCGTCGCTTCAAACTATATTTACAAAAATAGTCTGAGCTTCATGTGGCTCACCTGACAGCATGAGGTTGGCGCCTGAAACAGACAATTTGAATCTACTGTAGGCATAAGCTATTACTGTAAAGAAATACAGTATGTTAGAGTAATTTTTACAGGAAGCATCCATTAACAGTTATTAAATAGCATTGATTTCAGCATTTTACCCAAAATGCAGTGCAAAATACAGCATTAGTGCTGGGAAACACTTTTATGGTATTTTACTGTTGAAATCACAGAAAAGTGTTACATTGTGGGATTGTCGGTAGTGTGTGCGCCCAGTGGTGTGTGCGGACGGAGATCTAGAGTGGATTATGTAATTTCGTATTGGTGAGGAGCTGAATTGGCTGTCCCTTGCAATTTTTCTGCGGTAGGCTATTCCGGCATGGGGTTGATCAAGGTATTTTCTCTCTCTCTGCAGCAGCATCGGAATAGTAAGCTTACATAGCGGATCATGCAGGGGAATCTATTCTAAGTGGCATGTCGTGGAGCCTATATAGGCTCATGGTGAATTTTGAATTGCTGTTAGTTCTTACAGAGGCAGGACAGGGTCATTGCTGCAGATGGCTATTCTGCTGAAGTCTATTGTGCATTTGGAATCAGAGGACAGTCATCCGCCATGGAGTTGAATTTAGCCGTCAGATAAAGACACGTTGTGATGTTTTCAGTATGTCACTGTCAACATTCCTTTTCCAAGAGAAAGCCAGTACATTTTTGTGGGGGAGTGGTAGGGCTTGGCTTCGGACTGAGTGAGTAGGCAATCAGTGTACTGGCATCGATACCGGCACACGCACAGCTGCTGAATTCTTCCCTCGCTCTCTCCTCGCCCCTCGCTATTCCCCATGCCTCCCTCTTGTCGCTGCCCTTCCTTCTTTATATCCCAACCCGCTGGTTGCTATGCACCTGTCATTCCTTCTCCTACCCCGGCCTCCATTCACCACATGAAACCCGACTCGAGACAAGTCTCTCTTAAGATGTAGTTATGCAGCATGCTGCCATTTTACATAGTCATCTCCCCAGGCACCGTTTACTCATGGATGGCCTTTTTGGGTGGTTTCACTATATTTCATGGTATTTAACCATATTCATCAAGCAGTTAGTAGCCAATTGAGCCATTCACAATCATATATATGCCAAGAGGCTATGTTTCTGCACCACCCCAGCCCTGGCAGTCCAACATTCGATCCAGTGAGTGAAGCAGAGAAAGACGGAGAGGGTCGGGGTGGGGCGGCGATAGGCCAGGGCTCGTGTGTTTCACCAAAACATGCAGTGGGTAAAATATTTATATCTCCCCGTTCAGTCAGGGCTCTTGGACCGCAATGCCTGTCTGCATGTCTGTCTGTCTGCTTCTCTGCCTGTCTGTCTGTCTGCCTATCTGCCTGTCTGTCTGTCTGCCTATCTGCTTGTCTGCCTGTCTGCATGTCTGTCTGTCTGCTTCTCTGCCTGTCTGTCTGTCTGCCTATCTGCCTGTCTGTCTGTCTGCTTCTCTGCCTGTCTGTCTGTCTGCTTCTCTGCCTGTCTGTCTGTCTGCTTCTCTGCCTGTCTGTCTGTCTGCCTATCTGCCTGTCTGTCTGTCTGCCTATCTGCTTGTCTGCCTGTCTGCATGTCTGTCTGTCTGCTTCTCTGCCTGTCTGTCTGTCTGCCTGTCTGTCTGTCTGCTTCTCTGCCTGTCTGTCTGTCTGCTTCTCTGCCTGTCTGTCTGTCTGCCTATCTGCCTGTCTGTCTGTCTGCCTATCTGCTTGTCTGCCTGTTTGTCTTTCTGTCTGCCTATCTGTCTGTCTGTCTGTCTGTCTGTCTGTCTGTCTGTCTGTCTGTCTGTCTGTCTGTCTGTCTGTCTGTCTGTCTGTCTGTCTGCTTGTCTGTCTGCTTGTCTGTCTGCCTGTCTGTCTGTCTGCCTATCTGCTTGTCTGTCTGTCTGTCTGTCTGTCTGTCTGCCTATCTGCTTGTCTGTCTGTCTGTCTGTCTGTCTGTCTGTCTGTCTGTCTGTCTGTCTGTCTGTCTGTCTGTCTGTCTGTCTGTCTGTCTGTCTGTCTGTCTGTCTGTCTGTCTGTCTGTCTGTCTGCCTATCTGTCTGTCTGCCTATCTGTCTGTCTGCCTGTCTGTGTGTGTGTGTGTGTGTGTGTGTGTGTGTGTGTGTGTGTCTGTCTGTCTGTCTGTCTCTGTCTGTCTGTCTGTCTGTCTGTCTGCCTGTCTGTGTCTGTCTGTCACAGTTCTAGATTGGGGTTTTCTCACTGGCGGGGTAGGGATGGTCCATAGGGCATTTATTTATTTTCAACCATATTGTTACATAAGGTACAGTTTTAGAAGCAGTATGAGTATTGGCTACACCACATGGCTCCTTTTTAAAAAGAGATTCCTATCATTTCAATGGGACTCACATGGATGCATAAAGAAGAGTGGTGGTGTTGGTGCTACTGGGGGAAATCTTTGGAGCAGCAGTATTGTAGTGGAGATGCTGCAGTGCTTTAGCATGGATCTAAACTGAAATGCTCCATTACTGTGACGTGAAACAAAAGAATTCCGTTTGGATTCCAGGCTAGCAGGGCTGCTAGGGAAGGGAGCACGACATTACCATGGCAGACACAGACAGTACAGTATCGCAGTGTGTAGCCTCTTTCTCACAGTGCAGGGGAGTGTCAAAGTTTGTGTGTGTGTGTGTCTGTCCGTTTGTGTCTGTTCGTTTGTGTGTGTGTCTATTTGTGTTTGTGTGTGTGTGTGTGTGTGTGGTGTGTGTGTGTGTGTGAGTGTGTGTGTGCGTGCGTGTGGTGTGTGTGTGTGTGTGTGTTGGTGTGTCTCTTTGTGTGTTGGTGTGTTGACCTACTTGTCCTGAATTGCTCTGTAGCGTGATGTGAGTCTGGTGATCCTGTGCCTTGGAGCAGTGGTCTGAATCATACAGGGCTTATTTGGCCTTGAACTGTTTCTTTTTAACTGTCTGTGTGTGTGTGTGTGTGTGTGTGTGTGTGTGTGTGTGTGTGTGTGTGTGTGTGTGTGTGTGTGCGCCCTCCTTCATTCTGATGATCAAATTGATAAAAGTATGCCTCTAATGCTGAACCCCTCCCACACACCGGCATCACAGGGCACAGCCAACTGATTACAACGCAGAGCAACAAATGTGTCACATTTGTCAGACTCTGATAATGAAATGCCTCAGTCAGGAATGGAGTGTAGTCCTATCACTTATGTTAAGACAGCCTATTATTTGTCTCTGCAGGGGAGTGCAGTATAAATTCATGCATTTATGCCACAATATAATATACCCAAATTAGACAGTATCCACTGTAGTGAATTGTACCATGGACATTGCAGGATACCCTAATACTGTAGTGTAGCTATTTTGGACGCAGCCTATATTATGAATATATTAGGCATCTGCCAAGTTATTCCTTGTTAATGAGTCAATTAATATTGTCTTGTTGGGTCAAATGTTTATCGTTATGTTAAATAAGTTGCTTCTGTTGGCCGTGTGATATGCACTCTCCCTGCCCATTGGCAACACTTGAGTCTTTCTCCCATTAGACCGACAACCCTTGTCTGCTGAACAACTCAAGTGTAGACCTATTTGAACCTATATGTTTGTGTGTGTGTGCTTACGATGACAGTGTGTATGTGTGTGTGGGCAGCAGTGGTACTGTAGCATCTCAAGGACATTGGAGTAAGATATGAGGCTTCAGCTCAGGGTTTCTGTGTTGCTCTGTGATTTAGTATTTTTTACTTCCTCTCTTTCTCCTCTCCTCCTACTGTTTTCCTCCTTCTCTCTTATTATCCTGATCTAAGGCTATAACCTTCTCCTCTGTGTGCCTGCACACACACACACACACACACACACACAGTCATGGGTCGACGGCCTGAACACCGGGGGTTGGGGTGGAGGGTGGAGGAATGGATAGAAAAAAGATAGAGTTGGAGAAAAAAGGGGAAAGGAGAGGAGGATATGAGCTTGAGATGTGTGAGAGAGTTAGAGTAGGATGGAGAGAGTTAGAGTAGGATGGAGAGAGTTAGAGTAGGATGGCGAGAGTTAGAGTAGGATGGAGAGAGTTAGAGTAGGATGGAGAGAGTTAGAGTAGGATGGAGAGAGTTCGAGTAGGATGGAGAGAGTGGAGTAGGATGGAGAGAGTTAGAGTAGGATGGAGAGAGTTAGAGTAGGATGGAGAGAGTTAGAGTAGGATGGAGAGAGTTAGAGTAGGATGGAGAGAGTTAGAGTAGGATGGAGAGAGTTCGAGTAGGATGGAGAGAGTTAGAGTAGGATGGAGAGAGTTCGAGTAGGATGGAGAGAGTTCGAGTAGGATGGAGAGAGTTAGTGTAGGATGGAGAGAGTTAGAGTAGGATGGAGAGAGTTCGAGTAGGATGGAGAGAGTGGAGTAGGATGGAGAGAGTTAGAGTAGGATGGAGAGAGTGGAGTAGGATGGAGAGAGTTAGAGTAGGATGGAGAGAGTTAGAGTAGGATGGAGAGAGTTAGAGTAGGATGGAGAGAGTTAGAGTAGGATGGAGAGAGTTCGAGTAGGATGGAGAGAGTTCGAGTAGGATGGAGAGAGTGGAGTAGGATGGAGAGAGTTAGAGTAGGATGGAGAGAGTTAGAGTAGGATGGAGAGAGTTAGAGTAGGATGGAGAGAGTTCGAGTAGGATGGAGAGAGTGGAGTAGGATGGAGAGAGTTAGAGTAGGATGGAGAGAGTGGAGTAGGATGGAGAAAGTTAGAGTAGGATGGAGAGAGTTAGAGTAGGATGGAGAGAGTTAGAGTAGGATGGAGAGAGTTAGAGTAGGATGGAGAGAGTTAGAGTAGGATGGAGAGAGTTAGAGTAGGATGGAGAGAGTTAGAGTAGGATGGAGAGAGTTCGAGTAGGATGGAGAGAGTTAGAGTAGGATGGAGAGAGTTAGAGTAGGATGGAGAGAGTTCGAGTAGGATGGAGAGAGTTAGAGTAGGATGGAGAGAGTTAGAGTAGGATGGAGAGAGTGGAGTAGGATGGAGAAAGTTAGAGTAGGATGGAGAGAGTTAGAGTAGGATGGAGAGAGTTAGAGTAGGATGGAGAGAGTTAGAGTAGGATGGAGAGAGTTAGAGTAGGATGGAGAGAGTTAGAGTAGGATGGAGAGAGTTAGAGTAGGATGGAGAGAGTTCGAGTAGGATGGAGAGAGTTAGAGTAGGATGGAGAGAGTTAGAGTAGGATGGAGAGAGTTAGAGTAGGATAGATCGAAAAGGGATAGAAAAGCAAGGGAATAATGTATGTTATCCTTTTAATTTTAGGCCAAATTAAATCTGACATCCTGTAATTGTTAAATAATGAATTGGCTTCAGGGTCTGTTGTTGTACCTTGAACAGTCATGGTGGCATTAAAACAGGTTTGAGATTGAGGGATGGAGGGAGATTGAGGGATGGAGGGAGATTGAGGGATGGAGGGAGATTGAGGGATAGAGGGAGATTGAGGGATGGAGGGATGGAGGGAGAAAGGGTGAGAGAGAAGAGAAAGACTTGTCTCAGTGTAATAGGATTAGTGTGTAAATGTGTTTGTATGAAAAGCTGTCTTTGGAGATCCTTTAATCTGTGTGTTATTGACGGGGGACGGGGGGTGGAACGGGAGACCTGCAGTACAGAGGGGTGTGTGTGTTATTGTAGGGACTGGGGGTGACAGTGGAACGGGAGACCTGCAGTACAGAGAGGGGTGTGTGTGTTGCAGGCCTGAGAAGTGGAAGGGAAAATTGAAAGACAGAGCAATATGGAATTGAGGGTGTGAATGAATGCACTTGGGACTGGTTCACAGGCACTCGTCTAGTGTGTGTGTGTGTGTGTGTGTGTGTGTGTGTGTGTGTGTGTGTGTGTGTGTGTGTGTGTGTGTGTGTGTGTGTGTGTGTGTGCGTGTGTGTGTGTGATTATGGTGTGTGTTCTCTTGGTGTCAGAAGAAGAGAGAGGAGATGGTTGTGTGAAGGATTGGGGGAGGAGAGAAAAGAGGGAGGGCACATCATTGACCCCCGTGTTGCTCATCTCCTATTGAATATCCCCCTCCCTCCCCCTCTCCCCTTCCTCTTCCCTCCTCCTATCCCATTCTCACACCATGTGTCCCCTTTTAAAAACTGCAGCAGAATTTTATTCCCTCCAATCTGTCCCTCTGCCTCTTCCCTCTCCTCCCCTCTCCTCCCCCTGCCTCCTCCCTCTCCTCCCCCTGCCTCCTCCCTCTCCTCACCCTTACCCTGTCTCCTCCCCTCTCCTCCCCCTGCCTCCTCCCTCTCCTCCCCCTGCCTCCTCCCTCTCCTCCCCTGCCTCTTCCCTCTCCTCACCCTTAACCCTGCCTTCTCCCTCTCCCCCTGCCACCTCCCTCTCCCCCTGCCCCCTCCCTCCCTCTCCTCTCCTTACCCTCCCCTTACCCTCTCCTATTGAATATCCCCCTCCCTCCCCCTCTCCCCTTCCTCTTCCCTCCTCCTATCCCATTCTCACACCATGTGTCCCCTTTTAAAACTGCAGCAGAATTGTATTCCCTCCAATCTGTCCCCCTGCCTCCTCCCTCTCCTCCCCCTGCCTCTTCCCTCTCCTCCCCCTGCCTCCTCCCTCTCCTCCTTCCTCCTCCCTCTCCTCCCCCTTACCCTGCCTCCCCCCTCTCCCCCTGCCCCCTCCCTCTCCTCCCCCTGCCTCTTCCCTCTCCTCTCCCTGCCTCTTCCCTCTCCTCACCCTTAACCCTGCCTTCTCCCTCTCCCCCTGCCACCTCCCTCTCCCCCTGCCCCCTCCCTCCCTCTCCTCTCCTTACCCTCCCCTTACCCTCTCCTATTGAATATCCCCCTCCCTCCCCCTCTCCCCTTCCTCTTCCCTCCTCCTATCCCATTCTCACACCATGTGTCCCCTTTTAAAACTGCAGCAGAATTGTATTCCCTCCAATCTGTCCCCCTGCCTCCTCCCTCTCCTCCCCCTGCCTCTTCCCTCTCCTCCCCCTGCCTCCTCCCTCTCCTCCTTCCTCCTCCCTCTCCTCCCCCTTACCCTGCCTCCCCCCTCTCCCCCTGCCCCCTCCCTCTCCTCCCCCTGCCTCTTCCCTCTCCTCTCCCTGCCTCTTCCCTCTCCTCCCCCTGCCTCCTCTCCTCCCCCTGCCTCCTCCCTCTCCTCCCCCTTACCCTGCCGCCCCCCTCTCCCCCTGCCTCCTCCCCCTGCCTCCTCCCTCTGCCTCCTCCCTCACCTCCCCCTGCCTCTTCCCTCTCCTCCCCCCTTCCTCTTCCCTCTCCTCCCCCTGCCTCCTCCCTCTCCCCCTTCCTCCTGCCTCTCCTCCCCCTTACCCTGCCTCCCCCATCTCCCCTGCCTCCTCCCTCGCCCACTGCCTCCTCCCTCTTCCCCTGCCTCCCCCTCTCTCACTGCCTCCCCCTCTCTCCCTGCCTCCCCCTCTCTCCCTGCCTCCCCCCCTCTCCCTGCCTCCTCCCCTCTCCTTTCCCTTACCCTGCCTTCTCCCCACTCCCCCTGCCTCCTCCCTGCCTCCTCCCTCTCCTTACCCTCCCTGCTCCCTCTCCCTCCCTGGTCCCTCTCCTATTTAATATCCCTACACTTCCCCCTCTCCCCTTCCTCTTCCCTCCAACCTTTCCCATTCTCACACCATGTGTCCCCTTTTAAAACTGCAGCAGAATTTTATTCCCTCCAATCTGTCCCTCTGCCTCCTCCCTCTCCTCCCTCTGCCTCGTCCCTCTCCTCCCCTCCCCCTGCCTCCTCCCTCTCCTGCCCTCCCTCTGCCTCCTCCCTCTCCTCCCCTCCCCCTGCCTCCTCCCTCTCCTGCCCTCCCTCTGCCTCCTCCCTCTCCTCCCCCTGCCCTCCCTCTGCCTCCTCCCTCTCCTCCCCTCCCCCTGCCTCCTGCCCTCCCTCTGCCTCCTCCCTCTCCTCCCCTCCCCCTGCCTCCTGCCCTCCCTCTGCCTCCTCCCTCTCCTCCCCTCCCTCTGTCTCCTCCCTCTCCTCCCCTCCCCCGGCCTCCTCCCTCCCTCTCCTCCCCTCCCCCTGCCTCCTCCCCTCCTCCCCCTTACCTGCCTTCTCCCCACTCCACCTGCCTCCTCCTCCTGCCTCCTCCCTCTCCCCTTGCCTCCCCCTGCCTCTTGCCTCCTCCCCCTGCCTCCTCCCTCTCCTCCCCCTTACCCTGCCTCCTCCCTCTCCCCTGCCTCCTCCCTCTCTCCCCCTGCCTTCTCTCTCTCTCCCTGTCTCCTCCCTCTCTAGAGGCAGGGGGAGAGAAAGCTCCGGAAAGCAGAAAGCTCCGGAAACTGGAATCTGCTTGTGGCTCTAGTGTCTTCTGCCGCTCCTCACTCTGTCCGTCCATACCTCCCTCCATATGTAGCCAGAGTAGAGCCAACAGCTCCTCCCGTTTCAGCCTCCTCAATATCTCTCCTTCAATTTCTCCCTCTCAATTCAATTCAAAGGGCTTTATTGGCATGGAAACACATGTTCAAATAAAATATATTTTCATTGCCAAAGCAAGTGAAATGGATAATAAACAAAAGTGAATTAAACAATCAAAAATGACCAGTGAACACTAGTGTTGTAACGATGTGCAACTAGTTAAAGTACAAAAGGGAAAAATAAACAGAAATACGGGTTGTATTTACAATGGTGTTTGTTCTTCACTAGTTGACCTTTTCTTGTGCCAACAGGTCACAAATGTTGGTGCTGTGATGGCACACTGTGGTATTTCACCCAATAGTTGGATTTGTTTTCTGAGGGAAATATGTGTCTCTAATATGGTCATACATTTGGTAGGAGGTTAGGAAGTGCAGCTCAGTTTCCACTAGAGGTCGACCG
Organism: Oncorhynchus kisutch; assembly: GCF_002021735.2. Taxonomy (NCBI): domain Eukaryota; kingdom Metazoa; phylum Chordata; class Actinopteri; order Salmoniformes; family Salmonidae; genus Oncorhynchus; species Oncorhynchus kisutch. The sequence continues at coordinate 19,495,554 of NC_034186.2, read as the reverse complement.
ATTAATTATTTTTCAAGCCGATACTGATACCGATAATTGGAGGACCAAAAAAAGCCAAAATCGATTAATCGGAAGGTTTTTAAAAATGTATTTGTAATAATGACAATTACAACAATACTGAAAGAACACTTATTTTAACTTAATATAATACATCAATAAACATCCATTTAGCAAATAAATAATGAAACATGTTCAATTTGATTTAAATAATGCCAAAAAAAAGTGTTGGAGAAGTAAAAGTGCAATATGTGCCATGTAAAAAAGCTAACGTTTAACGAGCAATCCCGTATCCGGGAGCGTAATCATAGCCTCAAGCACATTACCATAACGCAATGTTTCCTATTCATGAAAATCGCAAATGAAATGAAATAAATATATTCAAACACAAGCTAAGCCTTTTGTTAACAACACTGTCATCTCAGATTTTCAAAATATGCTTTTCAACCAAAGCTACACAAGTATTTGTGTAAGAGTATTGATAGCCTAGCATAGCATTAAGCCTAGCATTCAGCAGGCAACATTTTCACAAAAACAAGAAAAGCATTCAAATAAAATAATTTACCTTTGAAGAACTTCGGATGATTTCAATGACGAGACTCTCAGTTAGATAGCAAATGTTCATTTTTTCCAAAAAGATTATTTGTGTTGGCGAAATAGCTCCATTTTGTTCATCACGTTTGGCTAAGAAAAAGACCGGAAAATTCAGTCACTACAACGCCAAACTTTTTTCCAAATTAGCTCCATAATATCGACAGAAACATGGCAAATGTTGTTCAGAATCAATCCTCAAGGTGTTTTTCACATATCTATTCGATAATATATCAGTCGTGACAGTTGGTTTCTCATCAGAAGCAAACGGAAAAATAATGCAGCTGGAGATTACGCAATAATTGCAACGGAGGACACCAAGCGACCACCTGGTAGATGTAGTCTCTTATGGTCAATCTTCCAATGATATGCCTACAAATACGTTACAATGCTGTCGACACCTTGGGGAAGCGACAGTAAGCCTAAGCTCATTCGTGGCCCATTCACAGCCATATAAGGAGTCATTGGCATGAGGCGGTTTCAAAAAATGCGGCACTTCCTGATTGGATTTTTATCTGGGTTTCGCCTGTAACATCAGTTCTGTGGCACTCACAGACAATATCTTTGCAGTTTTGGAAACGTCAGAGTGTTTTCTTTCCAAATCTGTCAATTATATGCATAGTCGAGCATATTTTTGTGACAAAATATCTTGTTTAAAACGGGAACGTTTTTCATCCAAAAATTAAAATAGCGCCCCCTATATCCAAGAAGTTAAGGTCCTTGCTCAGAACATGAGAACATATGAAAGTTGGTGGTTACTTTTAACATGAGACTTCAATATTTTAAGGTAAGAGGTTTTAGGTTGTAGTTAATATAGTATTTATTCGACTATTTCTCTCCATACCATTTGTATTTCATATACCTTTGACTATTGAATGTTCTTATAGGCACTATAGTATTGCCAGTGTAACAGTATAGCTTCCGTCCCTCTCCTCGCCCCTACCTGGGCTCGAACCAGGAACACATCGACAACAGCCACATTCGAAGCAGCGTTACCCATCGCTCCACAAAAGCCGCGGCCCTTGCAGAGCAAGGGGAACAACCACTCCAAGTCTCAGAGCGAGTGACGTTTGAAACGCTATTAACGCGCACCCCGCTAACTAGCTAGCCATTTCACATCGGTTACACCAGCCATTAGGCTGATAGGCTTGAAGTCATAAACAGCGCTGTGCTGTTGGCAGAACGCACAAAAGCTGCTGGCAAAACGCACAAAAGTGCTGTTTGAATGAATGCTTACAAGCCTGCTGCTGCCTACCATCGCTCAATCAGACTGCTCTATCAAATCATAGACTTAATTATAACATAATGACACACAGAAATACGAGCCTTTGGTCATTAATATGGTCGAATCCGGAAACTATCATTTCGAAAACAAAACGTTTATTATTTCAGTGAAATACGGAACCGTTCGGTATTTTATCTAGCGGGTGGCATCCCTAAGTCTAAATATTCTTGTTACATTGCACAACCTTCAATGTATGTCATAATTACATAAAATTCTGGCAAATTAGTTCGCAATGAGCCAGGCGGCCCAAACTGTTGCATATACCCTGACTCTGCGTGCAATGAACGCAAGAAAAATGACACAATTTCACCTGGTTAATATTGCCTGCTAACCTGGATTTATTTTAGCTAAATATGCAGGTAAAAAAATATCTACTTCTGTGTATTGATCTTAAGAAAGGCGTCAGTGTTTATGGTCGGGGACAGTCGTCCAACGATTGTGCTTTTTTCACATGCCCTTTTGTTATCATCCCCCAGCGTTGCATCCATTATATGCAACACAGGACACGCTAGATAAACTAGTAATATCAACGATGTGTAGTTATAACTAGTGATTATGATTGATTGAAACTTATAAGATAAGTTTAATCCTAGCTAGCCACTTACCTTGGCTTCTACTGCATTCGCGTAACAGGCAGGCTCCTCGTGGAGTGCAATGAGAGGCAGGTGGTTAGAGCATTGGACTAGTTAACTGTAAGGTTGCAAGATTGGTTCCCCCGAGCTGAAAAGGTGAAAATCTGTCGTTCTGCCCCTGAACAAGTCAGTTAACCCACCGTTCCTAGGCCGTCATTGAAAAGAAGAATTTGTTCTTAAACTGACTTGCCTAGTTAAATAAAGGTATAATTTTTTTATTTTAAATTTTAAAATCAGCGCCCAAAAATACTGATTTCCGATTGTTATGAAAACTTGAAATCGGCCCTAATTAATTGGCCATTCCGATTAATCGGTCGACCTCTAGTTTCCACTCTCTCCCACTCTCTCTTTTATCTCCCTCAATTATTTTCTTTACTTGTTCTCCCTTGTCTGTTCTTTTTTTATCCCTGTGTTTATCATTTTCCCAACTTCACTCCTTCTCTCCCTCCTCCCAACCCCCGTTTTGATCCTCCTGCTCTCTCTGTGTCCTGTTTCTGTGGTCTGTGTCATTGTGCCATTGTCACATTGTGGTTGGTGTCTTTTGAAATGGATGAGGATTAGGGGGACAAATCCGTTATATTTGTAGCACTTCAGGAGTGTTTTATAGAGGTTTTATTGGTGTACCGTCTATTTACTAGTACAATCTAGGCCTATATATTGACTTTGCCATACAGTTGGCTATACATGATCATAGGGCCAAGGCCAAAATAGTCTATTTTATATAAAATATGTTTGTTAAGTTAACATTTTTGCCTGTCATTTCATACAGGTTTATTTTGTAAGTAGCGACCTGTAGTTTTCTGTGTGAGGGAAAATACATCCACTGGCTAGTTTCTACCATTCCTCTTCCTTCTCCGAGTCCTGCCCCTTCTTGAGCAGCCAGTCAACTACAGAATGATTTACTATGGCTCTGGCATGGTGATTGAGGCAGCCTGATGCCGCTGAGTGTCCACTCCACCCACTGCTTCAGAACGGCCCATAAAGACAGAGAAACTAAAGGGACCACAGGGAGAAGGATAATAGACCCATTCTCTGGTCTCTGCGGCAGCCCAGCATGTTGAGATGAGGAAGATTCTTCCCACTTTGCATGATAGTAGAGGGAGTTACTCTAGAATTTAAAATGCTCTCTCAGCTAAACTAGAATCAATACTAAAGAGGCTGCAATCACACAGAATTCTGTTTTTCACACTTTAAAGGAAAGACTAAATATCATGCTGCATTTTGTAAACGCAGATCTAAAATGCTTGTTATTTTATTTGCTGCTTGGGTTCACTCACGGTTTGCTACAGATCATGAACGTAATTGCACTTATGCACTCGAATGAGAAATCGTTGCAGTCGTCTTGACCAATAAGATTCTAGCATTCACGAACAGCACAGTGCTCTGACTGATGTTTACCGGTAGTTCATTTGGGAATGAAGCTAGAACTGAACTATAGTTGCCTTATAACTCTTTTGAAGCAAAAGCCTTACCGTTGACTTACAAAATAAAAACGCAGGTGAAAAGGTTTAAAACACAGATTTTTTTAATGGTCTGAAAATGCAGATTTCTGAAAGCTAATATGACCCCCTCTGATTCCACCACCTTCCTCAGGTATTATTTTCATCTCTCTCTGTCTCATGCTCTCTTTTTGTTGTTCCCTCCCTTCCCTCAGTCTCCGTCAGTCTCCCTCCTGCTCCCCCTGAGCTCACTCTTGCCGTCTTGAGAAAGAGAGAGAGAGAGAGAGAGAGAGAGAGAGAGAGAGAGAGGAGAGAGACGTAGCCGTAATGCTGAGGTGACATTGGTACGCACTATACTCTTCAAGTCTTGATGGTTGCTAGGCAGCGCCAGTTAACCATTCTCCTGTCAGTTCTATACTTTGCAAGGCATGTCACTTCTCCCGTCTCTTCACATAGCTCACCACTAAGCATGCAATGTTTTGTTAACCACAACTGGATGGATTCATAAAGAATTACTGTGGAAATAAATGTAACTGAGTGAGGAAAATATTGGAATAAAGTAGGCTGATGCAATTGAAGGCATGTATCAAATTGTTGCTTACTGAAACTCCCAAAGTCTTCCAATCGTTGTAATAAAATTTAAGCAATAGCCTACCCACGTGTGTTCAACTAGATGATAATTTCAGCACCTTTTGGATTGGGAAAGCTCTATCGTGCTGCCACGACTTCTATCGAAGGTGGCTCCTCTCCCTGTTCGGGCGGCGCTCAGCGGTCGGCGTCGCCGGTCTACTAGCCATCACCGATCCCTTTTTCCTTTTCTGTTTGTTTTGTCTTTGGTTCTTTTTCACACCTGGTTTCATTTGCGTTAATTCCTGTGTGTACAATTGTAACCTGTTGCCTTTTTTTTTAAACCTTTATTTAACTAGGCAAGTCAGTTAAGAACAAATTCTTATTTTCAATGACGGCCTAGGAACAGTGGGTTAACTGCCTGTTCAGGGGCAGAACGACAGATTTGTACCTTGTCAGCTCGGGGGTTTGAACTTGCAACCTTCCGATTACTAGTCCAACGCTCTAAACACTAGGCTACCCTGCCTGCCTAAGTTTGTGTGGGATTGGTATTTTATTGTGATGTGATCGGTTGGATTTACCGTTATTTGTTTTCACGGTTACGTAAGTGTATGAGTGTCAGAACTTGTTTGTTCTTCCGTGCGCTTGCACGGGTTCTCTGTTGTCGAGGGCGTTGTAACTTTTCGACTGTGCCATTCCTGTGTTGGTGGACTGTCTTATTAAAACACTCTTCTCAGACATCCCTGCTCTCCTGCGCCTGACTCCCACACCTACCACCTAGACGTACCTTATCACAGAATCCCGCACCAGTTCAATGGAGTCAGCAGGAGCGGACGCGCTCCCCGTGTCTATGGAGGAGTGCGTTCAACACCACACGGCAGTGTTACACCGGCTGGGGACCGTGATGGATCAAGTGATGGCGACGATGGAAAGATGGGAGAGAGGTGGCCTTCCCACACCTCCATCAGCCACACAGCAACCAGTACTCCCAAGGGAGTACGATGGGACGGCGGCCGGGTGCCAGGGGATTTTACTCCAGATTCAGGAGTGTTTTATATAGGTTTTATTATACCTGGCAACCGTAAAGCCCTGGAGTGGGCCAACGCGGTATGGCACGATCCTGACTCGGCGAGGGACTACTACCCAGAGTTCACCCGCCGCTTTTGGGCCGTGTTCGATCACCCACCTGAGGCCCGAGCGGCGGGTGAACGGCTGTTCCATCTGAGGCAGGAGAAGAGGAGTGCTCAGGACTTTGCCGTTCCGGACCTTGGCCGCTGGCGTGGGATGGAACAACAGGGCCCTGATCGATTACTATAGGTTCAGTTTGCGCGAGGACGTCCGTAGGGAGCTAGCCTGTAGAGACACCACCCTCTCCTTGGACCAGCTGATAGACATGTCCATTCGTCTGGACAACTTGCCCTCGACCCGCGGACGTCCAGATCGGGTTCGTTCAGTTTCATCCCCCAGCTCCTCCACTCCAACGCCCATGGAGCTAGGAGGTGCTGCAGCGAGGGTGATCGGAGGAGGAGGCCTTTCCTGTACCAGCTGTGGTCGTAGAGGGCACACTGCTGACCGGTGCTGGGGGGGTCCTCCAGGGAGTCGAGACGCCAGGCCGAGCACTGCTCGGACATCTCAGGTGAGTCGGCACCAGGCTCACCCAGAGTCCCCTGTTGGTCACATGTATGTGTTGATTTTTCCCCCGGAATTTTCCCCTCATTTCCGGCATAAGGCGCTAGTAGATTCAGGCGCAGCAGGGAATTTTATTGACCGCGGTTTAGCACATAGGTTAGGGATCCCCCTTGTTCAGCTTGACGAACACTTCCCAGTGCACGCCTTAGATACCCGACCATTAGGGTCAGGGCTAGTCAGGGAGGCCACGGCTCCACTGGGCATGGTTACGCAGGAGGGTCATGAGGAGAGAATTAGTCTCTTCCTCATTGAGTTTCCTGCATTTCCGGTGGTGCTGGGGATCCCCTGGTTGGCCCGTTACAACCCCAGGATTTCATGGCAACAGAGGGCTCTAAAGGGTGGTCAGAGGAGTGCTCAGGCAGGTGTGTAGGAGTTTCCATCGGTGCTACGATGGTGGAGAGTCCAGACCAAGTCTCCACGTGCGCATTCCCTTAGAATATGCCGATTTGGCTATTTCCTTTAGTAAAAAGAGGGTGACCCAATTACCACCTCATCGACGAGGGGATTGTGCGATAAATCTCCTGGTAGGCGCTGCACTTCCCAGGAGTCACATGTATCCCCTGTCACAGGAGGAGACGGTAGCTATGGAGACATACATATCTAAATCTCTGGGGCAGGGGTACATTCGGCCCTCCATATCACCTGCCTCCTCATGTTTTTTTTGTGAAAAAGAAGGAGGGAGGGTTGCGTCCGTGCATTGACTATAGAGGTCTAAATTCCATCACGGTGGGATACAGTTACCCGCTACCTCTCATTGCCATGGTGATTGAGTCATTTCACGGAGCGCGCTTTTTCACAAAACTGGATCTCAGGAGCGCATATAACTTGGAAGACAGCATTTAGTACCACATCCGGCCATTATGAGTACCTCGTCATGCCGTACGGGTTGAAGAATTCTCCAGCAGTCTTACAATCTTTTATAGACGAGATTCTCAGGGACCTGCACGGGCAGGGTGTGTAGATTTATATTGATGATATTCTGGTCTATTCTGCTACACGCGCCTCACATGTGTCTCTGGTGCGCAAGGTACTTGGGCGACTGTTGGAGCATGACCTGTACGTCAAGGCTGAGAAATGCTTGTTCTTCAAACAGGCCGTCTCCTTCCTTGGGTATCGTATTTCCACATCAGGGTTGGTGATGGAGTGTGACTGCATTGTAGCCGTGCGTAATTGGCTGACTCCAACCACGGTAAAGGAGGTGCAGTGGTTCTTAGGGTTTGCCAATTACTACCGGAGGTTTATCCGGGGTTTTGGGTAGGTGGCTGCTCCCATTACGTCACTGCTGAAGGGGCGGTGCATCTGGGGTGGTCGGCTGAGGCGGACAGGGCTTTTGGTCGCCTGAAGGCTCTTTTCACCTCGGCCCCCGTGCTAGCGCATCCGAATCCCTCTTTGGCATTCATAGTGGAGGTGGATGTGTCCGAGGCTGGGATTGGAGCCGTGCTCTCACAGCGCTCGGGAAAGCCACCGAAGCTCCACCCATGTGCTTTCTTTTTGCAGTAGCTCAGCCCGGCAGAGCGAAACTATGACATGGGGGATCGGGAGTTGCTGGCTGTCGTCAGGGCCCTGAAGGTGTGGAGACATTGGCTTGAGGGGGCTCATCTGGACTTGGCTTGAGCAGGGTTGGATAAAAAGCCTGCACACCCAGTAGCTCTCATGGACTCTCCAGGAGGAGGGTTGGATAAAAAGCCTGCACACCCAGTAGCTCTCATGGACTCTCCAGGAGGAGGGTTGGATAAAAAAGCCTGCACACCCAGTAGCTCTCATGGACTCTCCAGGAGGAGGGTTGGATAAAAAGCCTGCACACCCAGTAGCTCTCATGGACTCTCCAGGAGGAGGGTTGGCCTCCCTGCAACGTTACAATTACAGCCAAATATTTTTTATGTCTTTATAAAATAATTCCATTATTATACAGTAGCCTGTCAGTGCAATATTTTACTTTGTTAAGTGTCTTGCCACAACGGCTGGAAATATAATACATGGGATCAGAGACCAACAGCCTTCCATTGTCAATACCAGTGATAATAATTAAGGTTATATTGTGGTGGTTCCTTGCATCATACAACAACATTTTCAGTCACCCTTTTGGCCCATGGTGTTACAGAGCATTTATTTGGTGACTTGCGCTTTCGGACAAGTAAAACAATCAGTACTGCTTGTCCAAAGGACAAGTGGCTAAAAATGTTCATGTGTGTTGACTGTGATCGGTGGTAGGTGTGTCTTGTCTGTTTAATAAACATAATAATGAACTATTGATTTAATACTTTTGGAAGTAACATAATTAAACTCAAAATATGCCATTCTATTGTTTTAGTCTTATAATGATTCTCCCTGGCATGCTGTCAATTAACTTCTGGGCCACATTCTGACTGATGGCAGCCCATTCTTGCATAATCAATGCTTGGAGTTTGTCAGGATTTGTGAGTTTTTGTTTGTCCACCCGCCTCTTGAGGATTGACCACAAGTTCTCAATGGGATTAAGGTCTGGCGAGTTTCCTGGCCATGGACCCAAAATATTGATGGTTTGTTCCCTGAGTCACTTAGTTATCACTTTTACCTTAAGGTGAGGTGCTCCATCATGCTGGAAAAGGCATTGTTTGTCGCCGAACTGTTCCTGGATGGTTGGGAGAAGTTGCTCTCGGAGGATGTGTTGGTACCATTCTTTATTCATGGCTGTTTTTGAGCCAAATTGTGAGTGAGCCCACTCCCTTGGCAAGCCCACACATGAATGGTCTCAGGATGCTTTACTGTTGGCATGACACAGGACTGATGGTAGCGCTCACCTTGTCTTCTCCGGACAAGCTTTTTTCCGGATGCCCCAAACAATCGGAAAGGGGATTCATCAGAGAAAATATCTTTACCCCAGTCCTCAGCAGTCCAATCCCTGTACCTTTTGCAGAATATCAGTCTGTCCCTGATGTTTTTCCTTGAGAGAAGTGGCTTCTTTGCTGCCCTTCTTGACACCAGGCCATCCTCCAAAGGTCTTTGCATCACTGTGCGTGCAGATGCACTCACACCTGCCTGCCGTCATTCCTGAACAAGCAGGTGGTGCCCCGATCCTGCAGCTGAATCAAGTTTAGGAGACAGTCCCGGCGCTTGCTGGACTTTCTTGGGCGCCCTGAAGCCTTCTTCACAACAATTGAACCGCTCTACTTGAAGTTCTTGATGATCCGATAAATGGTTGCAACTAAATCAATCTTCCTGGCAGCAATATCCTTGCCTGTGAAGCCCTTTTTGTGCAAAGCAATTAATGAAGCCACGTGTTTTCTTGCAGGTAACCATGGTTGATAGAGGATGAACAATGATTCCAAGCACCACCCTCCTTTTGAAGATTCCAGTCTATTATTCAAACTCAATCAGCATGACAGAGTGATCTCCAGCCTTGTCCTCTTCAACAAGAGGGCAAAAGATCACTGGAGCGGAGTACCAGCACCTCAAATGTTCTACTGCTTGAGCTCCTGTTCCTCTTATAGAATATTAACTTGAATGTATTGTGGAGCACCTGCACCCAAATATAAACAGTACCAGCACCCAAAATGATTTCCGGAACCTATTTCAGTCCAAGTCAAGCACTGATAAGAAGTAATCTGGTAGGCCTATTTTATGATGTTTCCACTGGACCAGAGCATGACATTTTTCCCTTTCACACTGAGTGTTTATCGAAAGGTAGAGAGCTGGAAAGATTTTTCAAATAAATTGATGAACTATTGTCATTCTCAATGGATGTAAAAACAGACTTTGTTTGCTTGCTGTTGTTTGAGGTGAAGAAAAGATTACTTTGAGAAGCTCCAAAGGTCATTAGTGGTGGTGTGTTAAGCCAAACAGAAATGCTATCAGATCCCCAAATTGTCACATTTATATGCCTACATGTGCCTGCAGGCCAGGTAGCCTATAGGCCTACTCCTATGGGTAATCAGGTGCGCGTCCTTACTCAACATTGACAGGAGCGCTCCAAACAAAAGACAATGACTAAATTGACAAAACCCGTAAATATAATTAAATAAACCAGAACTGGTTTCTCACAAGTGTAGCATAGGTTTTGCGCTCTGCAAACAATGTGTCCACTCCTGCAATGATAACAGGAAGTCTGGAATCATAATATTGAATGTATTAACAGAAATTACTATAACCAAAGTAACAAACATTGTAGAATAGAAATGATAGGAATTAACTGAATGTACAACTGGTGATATATGTAATGGGGAATTGATAGACACTAACAATCAGACGCCAACAATTCACATTGTGAAGTTATGAAACAATGAATGTGCACAAATTGTCAGGAGAGAGGGTGTTCTGGAGAGAGAAGTGCATTATGCATCTGGGTGCATGGTCAATCCGACATCTGCATCGGCCATGCAGCATTTACGTGATAAGGTCTCAGCAGAAGTCAGGTCATTCATACTTCTTGCACATTACGGAGCAGTGCATAGCTGTTGTCAAGGAAGTGAATTTGTGTTTTCTACAGGATATACCGCCCCCACCTACTGTCAACCAACCATGTCAATGCAGAGCTATACAGCGCCCTCTGCATTGTTACAATATTTAGGAGGCGCATGGAGATACAGAGCTGGATTTGGCCTCTGCGTTCCTCTGGAGGCTCCGCAATTGCTTCACACCCTCCATATGGAACTTCTGACCACAATTTTAGATCAAGCATGAATTGGCTCTTAGTCTAGGCCTCAGCAATGGATTAGTTCACTGCTGCTCGGCTACAATCTCGGTCAACCAACAGCCCAACGACCAAACAATCGAACAGTCGACTAATTGGGGTCAGCCCTAATACTCTTAGCTAGAATATCTCAATTTAAATGTATTTAACTCGTAATCTTTGGGACAGTTTCCCGGACACAGATTAAGCCTAGTCCTGCACTAAAATGCATACTCAATGTTTCATCTCCATTGAAATAGTTTTGTTGTCCCTGATTAGGTTTAATCTGTTTCAGTGAAACCGGCCCTTTAGGTGTGTCTCAGCCTGCTTTAGGGAGCCGTTGGTTGATGGCCCCCCATGTCCACTTAGCTTTAACTGTTACAACCAGCACCCAACATGCACTGGGGCTGGCTTGTCTGTGTGCTGTGATGGACAGCTTTATTAAAGACACAACAGTTTTACCACATGCAAACACACACACATACAGTTGAAGTCGGATGTTTACATACACTTAAATTGGAGTCATTAGTACTTGTTTTTCAACCACTCCACAAATGTCTTGTTAACAAACTATAGTTTTGGCAAGTCGGTTAGGATATCTATTGTGTGCATGACACAAGTACGTTTTCAAACAATTGTTTACAGACAGATTATTTAACTTATAATTCACTGTATCACAATGCCAGTGGGTCCGAAGTTTACATACACTAAGTTGACTGTGCCTTTAAACAGCTTGGAAAACTGCAGATAATGATGTCATGTCTTTAGAAGCTTCTGATAAGCTAATTGACATAATTTGAGTCAATTGGCGGTGTATCTGTGGATGTATTTTAAGGCCTACCTTCAAACTCAGTGCCTCTTTGCTTGACATCATGGGAAACCCAAAAGAAATCAGCCAAGACCTCAGAAAGGAAATTGTAGACCTCCACAAGTCTGGTTCGTCCTTGGAAGCAATTTCTAAACGCCTGAAGGTACCACGTTCATCTGTACAAACAATTGCGCTCAAGTATAAACACCATGGGACCACGCAGCCGTCATAGCGCTCAGGAAGAATACGCGTTCTGTCTCCTAGAGATGAACGTACTTTGGTGCGAAAAGTGCAAATCAATCCTAGAACAACAGCAAAGGACCTTGTGAAGATGCTTGAGGAAACAGGTACAAATATCTATATCAACAGTAAAATTTGGCCTATATTGACAGAACCTGAAAGGCTGCTCATCAAGGAAGAAACCTCTGCTCCAAAACCGCCATAAAATAACCAGACTATGGTTTGCAACTGCACATGGGGACAAAGATCGTACTTTTTGGAGAAATGTCCTCTGGTCTGATGAAACAAAAATAGAACTGTTTGGCCATAATGACCAAATTATGTTTGGAGGAAAAAGGGGGAGGCTTGCAAGCAGAAGAACACCATCCCAACCGTGAATCACGGGGGTGTCACGGGCGTCCTCCTCTTCATCTGAAGAGGAGAGGCGAGAAGGATCAGACCAAAATGCGGCGTCGTAAGTGTCCATGGTAAATCTTTAATAAAGAAAGTACTGACACTGTATACAAAACAATAAACAAATGACGACCGTGAAGCTACAACATAGACAATCACCCACAAACAAACAGTGCAACCCAGGCTACCTAAGTATGATTCTCAATCAGAGACAACTAATGACACCTGCCTCTGATTGAGAACCATAGTAGGCCGAAACATAGAAATACCCAAATCATAGAAAAACAAACATAGACTGCCCACCCAACTCACGCCCTGACCATACTAAATAAATACAAAACAAAGGAAATAAAGGTCAGAACGTGACAGGGGGGGCAGCATCATGTTGTGGGGGTGCTTTGCTCCAGGAGGGACTGGTGCACTTCACAAAATAAATGACATCATGAGGAAAGAAAAAATGATGTTGATATATTGAAGCAACATCTCAAGGCATCAGTCAGGAAGTTAAAGCTTGGTCACAAATGGGTCTTCAAAATGGACAATGACCCCAAGCATGCTTCCAAAGTTGTGGCAAAATGGCTTAAGAAAACAAAGTCAAGGTATTGAAGTGGCCATCACAAAGCCCTGACCTCAATCCTATAGAACATTTGTGGGCAGAACTGAAAAAGCGTGTGTGAGCAAGGAGGCCTACAAACCTGACTCAGTTACACCAGCTCTGCCAGGAGGAATGGGCCAAAAATCAACCAACTTATTGTAGGAAGCTTGTGGAAGGCTACACAAAACGTTTGACCCAAGTTAAACAATTTAAAGGCAATGCTAACAAATACTAATCGAGTGTATGTAAACTTCTGATCCACTGGGAATGTGATGAAAGAAATAAAAGCTGAAATAAATCATTCTCTCTACTATTATTCTGACATTTCACATTCTTAAAATAAAGTGGTGATCCTAACTGACCTAAGACAGAACATTTTTACTAGGATTAAATGTCAGGAATTGTGAAAACTGAGTTTAATTGTACTTGGCTAAGGTGTATGTAAACCTCCAACTTCAACTGTAACATTTGATTTGATTTGATATAGTGAATGATTTTCTTTAATTTACACAGCAGACAGAGCCGGAGGTGGAGATGGGGTCACATGCAAAATGGCGCCGACAAAGATGGTCGCCTCGCTTCATGTCCTTAGGAAACTATGCAGTAATAGTTTTTTAAAATGTATTATTTCTTACATTGTTTGCTCAGAAAATCTTAAGTGTTATTACATATAGCCAGGAAGAACTATTGGATATACAGTGGGGAGAACAAGTATTTGATACACTGCTGATTTTGCAGGTTTTCCTACTTACAAAGCATGTAGAGGTCTGTAATGTTTATCATAGGTACACTTCAACTGTGAGAGACGGAATCTAAAACAAAAATCCAGAAAATCACATTGTATGATTTTTAAGTAATTAATTAGCATTTTATTGCATTATTGCCACCGGGTTTCTTCATGCGTCGCGCCGACAGAAACAAACATCACTCTGGTAAGAAGAAGGGCAGGGGTGTATGCCTCATGATTAACGGCTCATGGTGTAATCATAACAACATACAAGAACTCAAGTCCTTTTGCTCACCTGACCTAGAATTCCTTACAATCAAATGCAGACCGCATTGTCTCCCAAGAGAATTCTCTTTGATTATAGTCACAGCCGTGTATATGTCCCCCCCCAAGCAGATACCTCGATGGCCCTGAAAGAACTTCACTGGACTTTATGTAAACTGGAAACCATATATCCTGAAGCTGCTTTTATTGTAGCTGGGGATTTTAACTACGCCAATTTGAGAACAAGGCTGCATAATTGTACCAGCACATTGATTGTTGTACCCGTTCAAGCAAAACATTGGACCACTGCTACTCTAACTTCTGCGATACATACAAGGCCCTCCCCCGCCCTCCCTTCGGCAAATCTGACCATGACTCCATCTTGTTGCTCCCCTCCTATAGGCAGAAACTAAAACAGGACGCACCCGTGGTTAGGTTTATCCAACGCTGGTCTGACAAATCGGATTCCACGTTTTAAGATGGCTTCGATCACGTGGACTGGGATATGTTCCGGGTAGCCTCAGACAATAACATTGATGTATACGCTGACTCGATGAGTGAGTTTATTAGGAAGTGCATTTGAGATGTTGTACCCACTGTGACTATTAAAACCTTCCCTAACCAGAAACTGTGGATTGATGGCAGCACTTCCCCCCATTAGGGGGGCTCGGGGGCAGTGGAGCAGGTCTGAGGAGTGGGGCAGGGGTGTACTTTCATTTGTTCAGAATGAACCAGCTCCCATTTTCACATTTCCTTAACACTTGCCCCATCCTACACCCATCCTGATGCCTTTCACCTCTTACTTACTTACTTAAGTACTTACTTACTCTGCCAATCAAGCCTTCAAACAATGCATTTAGCGAGAGAGACAGAGGGAGGAATGGAGGGAGGGAGAGACAGAGGAAGGAATGGAGGGAGGGAGAGAGAGACAGAGGGAGGAATGGAGGGAGGGAGAGAGACATGGAGGGAGAGAGAGAGACAGAGGGAGGAATGGAGGGAGGGAGAGAGAGACAGAGGGAGGAATGGAGGGAGGGAGAGAGACATGGATGGAGGGAGAGAGAGACAGAGGGAGGAATGGAGGGAGGGAGAGAGACATGGAGGGAGGGAGAGAGAGACAGAGGGAGGAATGGAGGGAGAGAGGGACAGAGGGAGGGAGGAACGGAGGGAGGGAGAGACAGAGGGAGGAATGGAGGGAGAGAGAGACAGAGGGAGGAATGGAGGGAGGGAGAGAGACATAGAGGGAGAGAGAGAGAGACAGAGGGAGGAATGGAGGGAGGGAGAGAGACATGGATGGAGGGAGAGAGAGACATAGGGAGGAATGGAGGGAGGGAGAGAGACATGGAGGGAGGGAGGGAGAGACAGAGGGAGGAATGGAGGGAGAGAGGGACAGAGGGAGGGAGGAATGGAGGGAGGGAGAGAGACATGGAGGGAGAGAGAGAGAGGCAGATGGAGGGAGGGAGAGAGAGACATGGAGGGAGGGAGAGAGAGACAGAGGGAGGAATGGAGGGAGGCAGAGAGACATGGAGGGAGGGAGAGACAGAGGGAGGAATGGAGGGAGGGAGAGAGGGAGAAATGGAGGGAGGGAGAGAGACATGGAGGGAGAGAGAGACAGAGGGAGGAATGGGGGGAGGGAGAGAGAGACAGAGGGAGTAATGGAGGGAGAGAGAGACATGGAGGGAGAGAGAGAGAGACAGAGGTAGGAATGGAGGGAGGGAGAGACAGAGGGAGGAATGGAGGGAAGGAGAGACAGAGGGAGGAATGGAGGGAAGGAGAGACAGAGGGAGGAATGGAGGGAAGGAGAGACAGAGGGAGGAATGGAGGGAAGGAGAGACAGAGGGAGGAATGGAGGGAAGGAGAGACAGAGGGAGGAATGGAGGGAAGGAGAGACAGAGGGAAGGAGAGACAGACGGAAGGAGAGACAGAGGGAAGGAGAGACAGAGGGAAGGAGAGGCAGAGGGAAGGAGAGACAGAGGGAAGGAGAGACAGAGGGAAGGAGAGACAGAGGGAAGGAGAGACAGAGGGAAGGAGAGACAGAGGGGAGGAGAGGCAGAGGAAGGAGAGACAGAGGGAAGGAGAGGCAGAGGGAGTAATGGAGGGAAGGAGAGACAGAGGGAAGGAGAGGCAGTTGGAAGGAGAGACAGAGGGAAGGAGAGACAGAGGGAAGGAGAGACAGAGGGAAGGAGGGACAGAGGGAAGGAGAGGCAGAGGGAAGGAGAGACAGAGGGAAGGAGAGACAGAGGGAAGGAGAGACAGAGGGAAGGAGAGACAGAGGGAAGGAGAGACAGAGGGAAGGAGAGGCAGAGGGAAGGAGAGACAGAGGGAGGAATGGAGGGAAGGAGAGACAGAGGGAAGGAGAGACAGAGGGAAGGAGAGACAGAGGGAAGGAGAGACAGAGGGAAGGAGAGACAGAGGGAAGGAGAGGCAGAGGGAAGGAGAGACAGAGGGAAGGAGAGACAGAGGGAAGGAGAGACAGAGGGAAGGAGAGGCAGAGGGAAAGAGAGACAGAGGGAAGGAGAGACAGAGGGAGGAATGGAGGGAAGGAGAGACAGAGGGAAGGAGAGGCAGAGGGAAGGAGAGACAGAGGGAAGGAGAGACAGAGGGAAGGAGAGACAGAGGGAAGGAGAGACAGAGGGAAGGAGAGACAGAGGGAGGAATGGAGGGAAGGAGAGACAGAGGGAAGGAGAGGCAGAGGGAAGGAGAGACAGAGGGAGGGAGAGGCAGAGGGAAGGAGAGACAGAGGGAAGGAGAGACAGAGGGAGGAATGGAGGGAAGGAGAGGCAGAGGGAGGAATGGAGGGAAGGAGAGACAGAGGGAGGAATGGAGGGAAGGAGAGACAGAGGGAGGAATGGAGGGAAGGAGAGACAGAGGGAGGAATGGAGGGAAGGAGAGACAGAGGGAGGAATGGAGGGAAGGAGAGACAGAGGGAGGAATGGAGGGAAGGAGAGACAGAGGAAGGAGAGACAGAGGGAGGAATGGAGGGAAGGAGAGACAGAGGGAGGAATGGAGGGAAGGAGAGACAGAGGGAGGAATGGAGGGAAGGAGAGACAGAGGGAAGGAGAGACAGAGGGAGGAATGGAGGGAAGGAGAGACAGAGGGAGGAATGGAGGGAAGGAGAGACAGAGGGAAGGAGAGACAGAGGGAGGAATGGAGGGAAGGAGAGACAGAGGGAAGGAGAGACAGAGGGAGGAGTGGGGGAAAGAAAGAACAACAGAATGATGAGTGTAGACAGAGAAAACTGCGGGAATGAGAAAGACAGAGAGGAACATAGAAAGACAGAGAGGAACATAGAAAGACAGAGAGGAACATAGAAAGACAGAGAGGAACATAGAAAGACAGAGAGGAACATAGAAAGTGACGGGGGACAGGGTTATAGAACAAGAACAGGGGTGACTGGGTTCACAGTGTGTGTGTGTGTGTGTGTGTGTGTGTTTGTGTGTATGCGTGTGTGCACGTCTGTGGGGGTGGAGGGGTCACATCGGGGGCAGTGCTATGGGACGGGAGAGGCAGGAAGTGAAATGTTGATCGTGACACCTTGGTGACACCATCTGTCAATCATCAGCCTGCTTCATCGCTTTCCTCTCAGTCCTCCTTTTCCATCTTCCCCCTCTTTTCCTCTTACTCCTCCTTTTCCATCTTCCCCCTCTTTTCCTCTCACTCCTCCTTTTCCATCTTCCCCCTCTTTTTCTCTCACTCCTCCTTTTCCATCTTCCCCATTTTTTCCTCTCACTCCTCCTTTTCCATCTTCCCCCTCTTTTTCTCTCACTCCCCCTTTTCCATCTTCCCCCTCTTTTCCTCTCACTCCTCCTTTTCCATCTTCCCCCCCAACATGTGTGGCATGTTGGAGCCCTCAGTTCGCTGAGGGGTGTGGCATGTTGGAGCCCTCAGTTCGCTGAGGGGTGTGGCATGTTGGAGCCCTCAGTTCGCTGAAGGGTGTGGCATGTTGGAGCCCTCAGTTCGCTGAGGGGTGTGGCATGTTGGAGCCCTCAGTTCGCTGAAGGGTGTGGCATGTTGGAGACCTCAGTTCGCTGAGGGGTGTGGCATGTTGGAGCCCTCAGTTCGCTGAAGGGTGTGGCATGTTGGAGCCCTCAGTTCGCTGAGGGGTGTGGCATGTTGGAGCCCTCAGTTCGCTGAGGGGTGTGGCATGTTGGAGCCCTCAGTTCGCTGAGGGGTGTGGAATGTTGGAGCCCTCAGTTCGCTGAGGGGTGTGGCATGTTGGAGCCCTCATTTCGCTGAGGGGTGTGGCATGTTGGAGCCCTCAGTTCGCTGAAGGGTGTGGCATGTTGGAGCCCTCAGTTCGCTGAGGGGTGTGGCATGTTGGAGCCCTCAGTTCAATGAGGGGTGTGGCATGTTGGAGCCCTCAGTTCGCTGAGGGGTGTGGCATGTTGGAGCCCTCAGTTCGCTGAGGGGTGTGGCATGTTGGAGCCCTCAGTTCGCTGAGGGAGAGACGTGAGGGAAATTGATTAAGTGAATGACTAATGTTTTTGGTGGTAATCAGCATTGAAATCAGAATTTATGTTAGATTCAGCTGTAGGAAAGTTAGCCTACATAGCTGGAAGCTACCGGTATCTCATTGCATTGTAAAGTTATTCTAGCCTGTATGGACATTGTTTTGCGAACATTAATGAACAATTTCAACATTTCTACATGTCGTGTTGCATTATTCAGGTGTGTTAACTTCTGTGCAGCATGTGGTGATGAAGCCCAGACTGTCAGTGAGTAGAGTGGTTCCTCATGGCAGACCAGAGCAGAGTGGAGCAGGTATGGGGCTCTCCTGCTATGAGGGGACATCGGCTGCGCTGATAGACTAATTTGACAGTTGTAACGAAGGTTCAAAGAATTCTACTACCAAACCTTTTTTTCATGTTCTGGTATCGCAAAAGTATAGCCATTTTGGTATAAAGTGCAACAACATTTGAGAGAAAGAGTGTGTTTGTGTGGTGAGCAGATATTCAAATATTCAGCCCATGTATTGAGCCAGTGGCAGCATATCTCTAAGGACTTGGTGTCTAGCTTTCTCTCTCTCTCTCTCTCTCTCTCTCTCTCTCTCTCTCTCTCTCTCTCTCTCTCTCTCTCTCTCTCTCTCTCTCTCTCTCTCTCTCTCTCTCTCTCTCTCTCTCTCTCTCTCTCTCTCTCTCTCTCTCTCTCAATTCAATTCAATTCAAGGGGCTTTATTGGCATGAGAAACATGTGTTAACATTGCCAAAGCAAGTGAAGTAGATAATATACAAACGTTTTTATTTTATTTTAATTAACAGTAAACATTACACATACAGAAGTTTCAAAACAATAAAGACATTACAAATGTCATATTATATATATATATACAGTGTTGTAACAATGTACAAATGGTTAAAGTACACAAGGGAAAATAAATAAGCATAAATATGGGTTTGTTTGTTCTTCACTGGTTGCCCTTTTCTCGTGGCAACAGGTCACACATCTTGCTGCTGTGATGGCACACTGTGGAATTCACCCAGTAGATATGGGAGTTTATCAAAATTGGATTTGTTTTCATATTCTTTGTGGATCTGTGTAATCTGAGGGTAACATGTCTCTCTAATATGGTCATACATTGGGCAGGAGGTTAGGAAGTGCAGCTCAGTTTCCACCTCATTTTGTGGGCAGTGTGCACATAGCCTGTCTTCTCTTGAGAGCCATGTCTGCCTACGGTGGCCTTTCTCAATAGCAAGGCTATGCTCACTGAGTCTGTACATAGTCAAAGCTTTTCTTAAGTTTGGGTCAGTCACAGTGGTCAGGTATTCTGCCACTGTGTGCTCTCTGTTTAGGGCCAAATAGCATTCTAGTTTGCTCTGTTTTTTTGTTAATTCTTTTCCAATCTATCAAGTAATTATCTTTTTGTTTTCTCATGATTTGGTTGGGTCTAATTGTGCTGCTGTCCTGGGGCTCTGTGGGGTGTGTTTCTGTTTGTGAACAGAGCCCCAGGACCAGCTTGCTTAGGGGACTCTTCTCCAGGTTCATCTCTCTGTAGGTGATGGCTCTGTTATGGAAGGTTTGGGAATCGCTTCCTTTTAGGTGGTTGTAGAATTTAACGGCTCTTTTCTGGATTTTGATAATTAGTGGGTATCGGCCTAATTCTGCTCTGCATGCATTATTTGGTGTTCTACATTGTACACAGAGGATATATTTGCAGAATTCTGCATGCAGAGTCTCAATTTGGTGTTTGTCCCATTTTGTGAAGTTTTGGTTGGTGAGCGGACCCCAGACCTCACAACCATGAAGGGCAATGGGCTCTATGACTGATTCAAGTATTTTTAGCCAGATTCTAATTGGTATGTTGAATTTTATGTTCCTTTTGATGGCATAGAGGCCCTTCTTGCCTTGTCTCTCAAATCATTCACAGCTTTGTGGAAGTTACCTGTGGCGCTGATGTTTAGGCCAAGGTATGTATAGTTTTTTTGTGTGCTCTAGGGCAACAGTGTCTATATGGAATTTGTATTTGTGATCCTGGCAACTGGACCTTTTTTGGAACACCATTATTTTGGTCTTACTGAGATTTACTGTCAGGGCCCAGGTCTGACAGAATCTGTGCAGAATATCTAGGTGCTGCTGTAGGCCCTCCTTGGTTGGTGACAGAAGCACCAGATCAACAGCAAACAGTAGACATTTGACTTCGGATTCTGGTAGGGTGAGGCCGGGTGCTGCAGACCTTTCTAGTGCCTGCGCCAATTCGTTGATATATATGTTGAAGAGGGTGGGGCTTAAGCTGCATCCCTGTCTCACCCCACGACCCTGTGTGAAGAAATGTGTGTGTTGTTTGCCAATTTTAACCACACACTTGTTGTTTGTGTACATGGATTTTATAGTGTCGTATGTTTTACCCCCAACACCACTTTCCAGCAATTTGTATAGCAGACCCTCATGCCAAATTGAGTTGAAAGCTTTTTTGAAATCAACAAAGCATGAGAAGACTTTGCCTTTGTTTTGGTTTGTTTGGTTGTCAATTAGGGTGTGCAGGGTGAATACACGGTCTGTTGTATGGTAATTTGGTAAAAAGCCAATTTGACATTTGCTCAGTACATTGTTTTCATTGAGGAAATGTACGAGTCTGCTGTTAATGATAATGCAGAGGATTTTCCCAAGGTTACAGTTGACTCATATTCCACTGTAGTTATTGGGGTCAAATTTGTCTCCACTTTTGTGGATTGGGGTGATCAGTCCTTGGTTCCAAATATTCGGGAAGATGCCAGAGCTAAGGATGATGTTAAAGAGTTTTAGTATAGCCAATTGGAATTTGTTGTCTGTATATTTGATCATTTCATTAAGGATACCATCAACACCACAGGTCTTTTGGGGTTGGAGGGTTTTTATTTTGTCCTGTAACTCATTCAAGGTAATTGGAGAATCCAGTGGGTTCTGGTAGTCTTTAATAGTTGATTCTAAGATTTGTATTTGATCATGTATATGTTTTTGCTCTTTATTCTTTGTTATAGAGCCAAAAAGATTGGAGAAGTGGTTTACCCATACATCTCCATTTTGGATAGATAATTCTTTGTGTTGTTGTTTGTTTAGTGTTTTCCAATTTTCCCAGAAGTGGTTAGAGTCTATGGATTCTTCAATTACATTGAGCTGATTTCTGACGTGCTGTTCCTTCTTTTTCCATAGTGTATTTCTGATTGTTTTAGTGATTCACCATAGTGAAGGCGTAGACTCAGGTTTTCCAGGTCTTTATGTTTTTGGTTGGACAGGTATCTCTCTTTCTTTCTTAGATTTTTGCATTATTCATCAAACCATTTGTCATTGTTGTTCATTTTCTTCGGTTTTCTATTTGAGATTTTTAGATTTGATAGGGAAGCTGAGAGGTCAAATATACTGTTAAGATTTTCTACTGCCAAGTTTACAGTGGAACGTTTTACCCAGGAAATTGTCTAAAGGGGATTGGATTTGTTGTTGCCTAATTGTTTTTTGGTAGGTTTCCAAACTGCATTCCTTCCATCTATAGCATTTCTTAATGTTACTCAGTTCCTTTGGCTTTGATGCCTCATGATTGAGTATTGCCCTGTTCAAGTAGACTGTGATTTTGCTGTGGTCTGATAGGGGTGTCAGTGGGGCTGACTGTGAACGCTCTGAGAGACTCTGGGTTGAGGTCAGTGATAAATTACATTACAGTACTACTGCCAAGAGATGAGCTATAGGTGTACCTACTATAGGAGTCCCCTCGAAGCGTACCATTGACTATGTACATACCCAGCGTGCGACAGAGCTGCAGGAGTTGTGACCCGTTTTTGTTGGTTATGTTGTCATAGTTGTGTCTAGGGGGGCATATGTTGGAGGGAATTCTGTCACCTCCAGGTAGGTGTTTGTCCCCCTGTGTGCTGAGGGTGTCAGGTTCTTGTCCGGTTCTGGCATTTAGGTCACCACAGACTAGTACATGTCCCTGGGCCTGAAAATGATTGATTTGCCCCTCCAGGATGGAGAAGCTGTCTTCATTAAAATATGGGGATTCTAGTGCAGGGATATAGGTAGCACACAGGAGGACATTTTTCTCTGTTAAGATCATTTCCTTTTTGAATTTCTAGCCAAATGTATAATGTTCCTGTTTTGATTAATTTAATGGAGTGAGTTAGGTCTGCTCTATATCAAATTAGCATACCCCCTGAGTCTCTTCCCTGTTTCACACCTGGTAGTTTGGTGGATGGGACTACCAGCTCTCTGTAACCTAGAGGGCAACCAGTGGGTCCGTCTCCTCTATACCAGGTTTCTTGCAGCATGACAATGTCTGTATTACCGATTTCTTTGGTGAAGTCCGGGTTTCTGCTCTTTAGGCCAAAGGCAGATGACCTCAGGCCTTGGATATACCAGGATGATGTAGTGAAGGCTTTTTGTTCCATAAAGTGTCCAATGTTGTTGGTCGTGGTTTGGCCTCAGGCCAGTAAGTGTGAGCAGAGCCTGCTGAGCATCTGGTACATGCCATTGGCTTGGGCGAGTGTAAAAGTGGGGCTTGGGCCTGTTTGCCCGCTCACTACCTGGGCGTATGTGTGACTTCCATGTTGAGGCCCTCTTTGCGGTGGTGGGGTGCATGGGGTGGGCAGGAGGGGCATAGCTCTAATCTGAGTGGGCCTAAATGGGGTGTGGGCATGGTTGACATGGGGGGTGTTGATTGGTTGGGGTGGGGGTGTGGATGTGTCTGGGGGTGCTGTGGTCTGGATGTAAGTCCTCTTGGCGTGCGTCCTCTATGTGTAGGTCCAGGGGGGGTCCTGCAGGTCTGGGAGGGTGTCTCGCTGGTCTGGGTGAGGTGTCTATTTATCTGTTGCTCCTGTGTGAAGTGTTGTGGATATGTTTGAGAGCGATGTCCTTTAGAGTCCGGGCAAAGGTGGGCACTGCTGCCTTGTAGAGGTGGACCTGGTCATAGAGGCTGTTCAAGTCCAGGGTGGAGTGGTGGGCCAGGAAAACATTTGGTTTGAGGCACAGTCACGGGAAATACTTGCATTTACCCGCTGTATTGTAGCAGGGTGGAAGTATTTTCGTGGTAGCAGGGTGGAGATAACCACTTGTGCGTTGGGGAAAGTAGAAGAAGCCTTTTCAATCACTCCCTTCAGTGCTGTGGTCACCCTTTCCTGCTGTGCTCTCAGGTCGTTTGTGCCTGTGTGTATTATTATTTGGCTAGGTGAGCCTAGTTGGTCCTCAGACAGAAGGTCTAGGGCGCGCTGGGTGTTTGGACACCAGAGTTTAGACACACTGTGTTTGGGAAAAAGTTTTTTTTCTTCTATATATTTCCCATTTGAGTCCATAAGGAGAACAATCTGTGTCTTGTGTTTGTCCTCAGTGGGTGTGGGGGGATTGTCAGAAGGGCTATCAGGGTGGCTGACAGGGGGGGGGGGGTGCTCAGAGGCGGTGAGAGCCTCTGGGCTTGAGGTTCTTCATTTGTCTGTTCTGCTGTGATGTCGACTCTATGGTCAGGGTCTGGTGTGGACTGTTCTGCTGTGGTGTCGAGACTTTTGTTGGGTGCTGAGGTGGGCTGTTCTGCTGACTTCTCTGCGGAGGTGGCCAGCTCTCTAGTGGGTTGTTCTCTGTCAAACGCCATCCTCCTCAACCTCTCCTCCAGCAGTCTGATCCTCTCCTCGTGTGCTCTGTTCTTCTCCTGCTCCTGCTCTTTCTCCTGTTGAAGTTGTCTCACCACTGTCCAGAGTGCAGATATGTCTCTCTCCACCTCCAGCACTCCGGTTAAGGGGGTGTTGTTGTACTGGACTGTTGTCTGGTTGTCTGGGTCTGTGCTGACTGAAGTGTAATCACCTGCTGTTCCAGCTCCACCTGCCTTACCTCCAGCTGGGTGAATTTATCCTTCATTTCAATGAGGGAGTAGTACTCTGTGCTGGGAGGTTGACTTTCCGTTGGGGCTTGCTCGTATGTGGGGTTATATAATGAAGAGGTCTGGTCTGACCCGCTCGGGGTGGGGGTAGCTTTATCAAGGGAGAGCTTCTCCTGCTGGGCTAATTTTTTGATTAGGTGAAAGTCCGGCTGAAACTGTTTGTGGTTGCCCTGTACCATTACTGTTCCGGACTTATAGAGATTTATATTAGCTGACTCAGAGTCCTCATTGTCAAGTATCCTGAGTTTCCACCCCTCGTTAACCCCCCCCCCCCTCTTTACAAAGGGGTAGTGTGCTAATATAGCACTGTGCCATGCCAGGGGATGGTTTGTGTGGAAGATAAGGTTGCTGATGTTCCCATTTTTGTAATAGTCAGCAAAAAGTGTCTCTTGATTTTCCATAAGGAGCTTCATTTTGTAATATTTTCTTGCCTTATCATTCTTTACATACACAGGTTACTGTATTTTAATTACCTCTGAACAGTGGGAGGGAGCTTCTAAGGCCTCTCCATTTGGTTGGAGTAGACTTTGTGACTCTCCTGCCATTGTTGGGCTAATGGACTTTGACACCTCTCACTTGACAAGTCAGTGCAAATTGAAGCTGTATCAAGCTTGGCAGAATTATGTTAGCATTCAGTCCTTATAAAGTAATGTTGTGTATTTTTCTTCTTTGCTTTTGGAAATAGAATATAGTTTCAGACTAAACATTACTCACTCAGTTCCAGGTTGGGTGGTGTTTTCAGGTTTCTGTTGTTTTCCAGAGAATTTGCTGTATAGAATAATAATCCTTGGTAGTTGTGAACCTTCCAGGTGATTCCGTAATTCCGTCCAAAATCAGGTTGTAGGTTTTGAGTTTTGATTTGAAGTGAGGGTTATGTTGTAGAGGGTAGCATCCTGTATGTGTTCCTAACAAAAAATCCAAGTTTATCTAGCTCTAAATCTATCTTTTTTAAAGAAAATGCTGAAAAATGCAGGAGCTCATCTGATCGTGACCTCTGCTCTCTCTCTCTCTCTCTCTCTCTCTCTCAATTTCAATTCAATTCAAGGGCTTTCTCTCTCTCTCCCTCCATCTCTCTATCTCTCTCTCTCTGAACCTCTGACAGGTGAGGCTGTAGTCTAGGCTACTCTCTCTCTCTCTCTCTCCCTCTCTCTCTCGCCCTCTCTCTCTCTCTCTCTCTCTCTGAACCTCTGACAGGTGGGGCTGTAGTCTAGGCTACTCTCTCTCTCTCTCTCTCGCTCTGAATCTCTGACAGGTGGGGCTATAGTCTAGGGTACTCTCTCTCTCTCTCTGAACCTCTGACAGGTGG
The DNA here is from genome assembly GCF_002021735.2 of Oncorhynchus kisutch. NCBI lineage: Eukaryota > Metazoa > Chordata > Actinopteri > Salmoniformes > Salmonidae > Oncorhynchus > Oncorhynchus kisutch. Next base: position 19,470,046 of record NC_034186.2, on the reverse strand, counting down.
GGCTGTAGTCTAGGCTACTCTCTCTCTGAACCTCTCTGACCGGTGGGGCTGTAGTCTAGGCTACTCTCTCTCTCTCTGAACCTCTGACAGGTGGGGCTGTAGTCTAGACTACTCTCTCTCCCTCTCTCTCTCGCCCTCTCTCTCTCTCTCTCTCTCTCTCTCTCTGAACCTCTGACAGGTGGGGTTGTAGTCTAGGCTACTCTCTCTCTCTCTCTCTCTCTCTCTCTCTGAACCTCTGACAGGTGGGGCTGTAGTCTAGGCTACTCTCTCTCCCTCTCTCTCTCGCCCTCTCTCTCTCTCTCTCTCTCTCTGAACCTCTGACAGATGGGGCTGTAGTCTAGGCTACTCTCTCTCTCTCTCTCTCTCTCTCTCTGATCCTCTGACAGGTGGGGCTGTAGTCTAGACTACTCTCTCTCCCTCTCTCTCTCGCCCTCTCTCTCTCTCTCTCTCTCTCTCTGAACCTCTGACAGGTGGGGCTGTAGTCTAGGCTACTCTCTCTCTGAACCTCTCTGACCGGTGGGGCTGTAGTCTAGGCTACTCTCTCTCTCTCTCTCTCTCTCTCTGAACCTCTGACAGGTGGGGCTGTAGTCTAGGCTACTCTCTCTCTCTCTCTCTCTCTCTCTCTCTCTCTCTCTCTGAATCTCTGACAGGTGGGGCTGTAGTCTAGGCTACTCTCTCTCTGAACCTCTCTGACCGGTGGGGCTGTAGGCTACTCTCTCTCTCTCTCTCTCTCTCTCTCTCTCTCTCTCTCTCTCTCTCTCTCTCTCTCTCTCTCTCTCTCTCTCTCTCTCTCTGAACCTCTCTGACAGGTGGGGCTGTAGTCTAGGCTACTAGTCTTCCCCATGCCTCACTCTCTCTTTGAGGACACATTGATCTGTCTATCTAACTGACTGATGTATCCAATAGGTCTTAAAGGGCTCTTCTCTCTCTTCCAGCTGCTGATTGGAGGGCATGCCCATGTTTACAGCCAGTAATTGCTGTGATTGGTCCACAGGGCGGGGTCATGGAGTTAAACACAAAGGTTACCTCTACAGCTCTGTCATTAGCTGATCATAAACCCTCTTCAAAACTAAAGACCTAAGATCAGATCAATAAGGCAGGAAATGCACCTCCAGGTTACTGCATATGTCTGCGGCTGGCTGGTGGTGTGTGTGTATATCTAGTCCCTAGCTGTAGGATCTCAGGGGAGATGAGGAAAGGGAGGGTCATAGCATCATCTGGTACTGTGTCAAACACCCATCTGGACACACACACACACACACACACACACACACACACACACACACACACACACACACACACACACACACACACACACACACACACACACACACACACATACACACACACACGCACGCACGCACGCACATACGCACGCACGCACGCACGCACGCGCGCACACACACACACACACACATACACACACACACACACACACGCACGCACGCACGCGCGCACACACACACACACACACACACACACACATACACACACACACACACACACACGCACGCACGCGCGCACACACACACACATACGCACACACGCACGTGCGCACACACACGCACGCGCACACACACACACACACACACACACACACACACACACACACACACACACACACACACACACACACACACACAAAACACACAGTGAGTGTAATTGACTGCAGTTAACCAGAGTCTTGGTGCACAAACAGCCTGAGGTGGAGGCAGAGAGTCACAGAGCTCAGGGCGCTTAACGGTCTGTCTCTCTGTCTGTGTGTCTCCTTCTCCATTCCATCTACCAGTATAACCGAGAGGTCGCTGATTCAAATCCCAGAGGTTGTGTAAAAATCTGCTGTTCTGCCCTTGAGCAAGTCAGTCAACCCCGAACAACAACTGCTCCCCAGCGCCAATTACGTGGATGTCGATTAAGGCAGCCCCCCATACCTCTCTGATTCAGAGGGGTTGGGTTAAATGTGGAAGACACATTTCGGTTGAATGCATTCAGTTGTGCAACTGACTAGGTATCCCCTTTCCCTTATCGCTCTCTCTCCTTTATCCTTTGCCCTGTCTCCTCTATCAATCACTCTCTCTTCCTATCCTTCTCTGTCCCTCAATCTCTTCCTCTATCCATCAGTCTCTCTTCCTATCCTTCTCTGTGCCTCAATCTCTTCCTCTATCCATCACTCTCTCTTCCTATCCTTCTCTGTCCCTCAATCTCTTCCTCTATCCATCACTCTCTCTTCCTATCCTTCTCTGTCCCTCAATCTCTTCCTCTATCCATCACTCTCTCTTCCTATCCTTCTCTGTGCCTCAATCTCTTCCTCTATCCATCACTCTCTCTTCCTATCCTTCTCTGTCCCTCAATCTCTTCCTCTATCCATCACTCTCTCTTCCTATCCTTCTCTGTCCCTCAATCTCTTCCTCTATCCATCACTCTCTCTTCCTATCCTTCTCTGTGCCTCAATCTCTTCCTCTATTCCTCTATCCATCACTCTCTCTTCCTATCCTTCTCTGTCCCTCAATCTATTCCTCTATCCATCACTCTCTCTTCCTATCCTTCTCTGTCCCTCAATCTATTCCTCTATCCATCACTCTCTCTTCCTATCCTTCTCTGTGCCTCAATCTCTTCCTCTATTCCTCTATCCATCACTCTCTCTTCCTATCCTTCTCTGTCCCTCACTCTCTTCCTCATTCCTCTATCCATCACTCTCTCTTCCTATCCTTCTCTGTCCCTCAATCTCTTCCTCTATTCCTCTATCCATCACTCTCTCTTCCTATCCTTCTCTGTCCCTCAATCTCTTCCTCTATCCATCACTCTCTCTTCCTATCCTTCTCTGTCCCTCAATCTATTCCTCTATCCATCACTCTCTCTTCCTATCCTTCTCTGTCCCTCAATCTATTCCTCTATCCATCACTCTCTCTTCCTATCCTTCTCTGTCCCTCAATCTATTCCTCTATTCCTCTATCCATCACTCTCTCTTCCTATCCTTCTCTGTCCCTCAATCTCTTCCTCTATTCCTCTATCCATCACTCTCTCTTCTATCATTCTCTGTCCCTCACTCTGTTCCTGTATTTATCCATCCATTGCTCTTCATTCTCCTTTTCCAACCTTGGGGGGCAGGTACTGATGGGGGAGGGGACATGCCAATCAACCTACACTCTTAGAAAAAATGGTTCCAAAAGGTTTCTGCGTCTATAACCATTGGATAACCCTTTTTGGTTCCAGGTAGAACTATTTTGGGTTCCATTTAGAACCCTCTGTGTAAAGGGCTCTACATGGAACCCAAAATAGTTATATTTGGAACCAAAAAGGGTAATTCAAAGAGTTCTCTTAAGGGGACAGCCGAAGAACCCTTTTTCGTTCTAGATAGGGCCTTTTTTTCAAAGAGTGTTTCATCATGTGAGACCTGACCTGTCAATCCCTCGTCATGTGGCAGTGAGGGGTGCATAGTAATGTAGGCTGGGGGTGTCAGACTGACTGACCTCTGGGGTAGATTGACCTTTAGTGTTAGGGTCAGGATGGGTATCTAATCACCGTGAGGGTATGTGGTTACAGTTTGATTAAATGGGGCCACTGCCAACACATGTTTAGGCTAGATTATGGGATGGGCAACTTTGATGGAGGTCGGGGCCACAAAAAAATCACTATTTATCATGAGGGGCAAAACATTTTAGTGGCCCCCATCTTGACAGCTAATATAAAAAATAAATAAATAATAATTTCATGCAATTCTACACATTTTGCCAAAGGGTGGAGACTAGGGATGTGACAAATTGACAATTTTTCTTAACGTTTAAACTACCCTTTAAAAAACAATCTGTTTTCTGTTTAAAAGAAAATGTATCATAAAATTCCACATCAATTCACAATGCAGAATAATTACATATGTACTGTACATATTACACAAGGGGGGCCAGTTATCCATTTCTGTGCTAGATATTAAAACGGCAAGGTAGGGTTGTGATTTTGTTACTTGCTCAGTTTGATGGCAGACATAGACATCATAGTATTTGTGCTAAGTCTGTGGGCTTATTTGCGTAATTGCTTAACACGTTGTGTGGGTGTGTTTACATTTCGATTTATACATGTGTGCCATGTCTGACGCTTGTCTTTGTGTGTGTGTGTGTGTGTGGATGTGTGGATGTCGTGTGTGTGTGTGTGTGTGTGTGTGTGTGTGTGTGTGTGTGTGTGTGTGTGGATGTGTGGATGTCGTGTGTGTGTGTGTGTGTGTGTGTGTGTGTGTGTGTGTGTGTGCCATGTCTGACGCTTGTCTTTGTGTGTGTGTGTGTGTGTGTGTGTGTGTGCCATGTCTGACGCTTGTCTTTGTGTGTGTGTGTGTGTGTGTGTGTGTGTGTGTGTGTGTGTGTGTGTGTGTGTAATGCGGCAGCTCTTCCATCTCAGTCTTATCACAGATGTGAACACACACAAGGGTCATGGTATTGCAGAGGCTGCCGTTGCTAGGAGACCATTTCTGGCGCCCTTTTGTGTTGAGCAGCCTCGAGCACAACCCCCATCCCCGTCTACAGTAAACACACACGACATCCACACACGACATCCACACACACACACACACACACACACACACACACACACACACACACACACACACGACATCCACACATCCACACACACACACACACACACACACACACACACACACACACACACACACACACACACACACACACACACACACACACACACACACACACACACACACACACACACACACACACACTACATCGGCACACATACACTAACGAAACACACTCACAGCACAGCCCTCGGGTCAGATTTTCACCAGCTGTAATTAGTCAGTGTTCTGATCGATTTATTCTGCCACGTCTGTCTCTGTCCTGTCACTCATCATCATCTCTCTTTCTCATACCCACGCAACAGGTTTTCCATTAGGAAAATGTTGCACAGGACATTTGACCGGCAGCCTTTTAAATCTGCAATATAAAAATTGGATTTATATAGCACTTTTCTACCAACAGAGGTACTCAAAGCACTTTACACAGTAAGGGGGAGACTCACCTCAGCCAACGTGTAGCACGGCAACAATTTTTGTGCCAGAATGTTCAAAACACATCATTACAGAGGTGAGGAGTGATATACACCAATTAGGAATGAGGGGGATGATTAGGTGGCCATAATGGAATGGGGCCAGGTTGGGAACTTAGCCATGACACCAGGGTTAACACCCCTTCTCTTACAATAACTGTCATGGGATTTTTAATGACCATAGTGGCAGGAGATCTGTTTAACGTCCCATCTGAAAGACAATACCCTATGCAGGGCAGCATCCCCTTCACTGGCCTGGGATTTTCTAAGACCAGAGAGAAGAATGCCCTCTACTAGCCCTCCCAATACCACTTCCCCCAACATCTGGCCTCCCATCCAGGGACAGACCAGGATCAACCCTGCTTAGCTTCAGAAGCCAGCCAGCAGTGGGATACAGGGTGGTATGCTGATAGCTGGGTGGTATGCTGATAACAGGGTGGTATGCTGATAGCTGGGTGGTATGCTGATAGCTGGGTGGTATGCTGATAGCTGGGTGGTATGCTGATAGCTGGGTGGTATGTTGATAGCTGGGTGGTATGCTGATAGCTGGGTGGTATGCTGATAGCTGGGTGGTATGCTGATAGCTGGGTGGTATGTTGATAGCTGGGTGGTATGTTGATAGCTGGGTGGTATGCTGATAGCTGGGTGGTATGCTGATAGCTGGGTGGTATGTTGATAGCTGGGTGGTATGCTGATAGCTGGGTGGTATGCTGATAGCTGGGTGGTATGCTGATAGCTGGGTGGTATGTTGATAGCTGGGTGGTATGCTGATAGCTGGGTGGTATGCTGATAGCTGGGTGGTATGTTGATAGCTGGGTGGTATGCTGATAGCTGGGTGGTATGCTGATAACTGGGTGGTATGCTGATAGCTGGGTGGTATGCTGATAGCTGGGTGGTATGTTGATAGCTGGGTGGTATGCTGATAGCTGGGTGGTATGCTGATAGCTGGGTGGTATGTTGATAGCTGGGTGGTATGCTGATAGCTGGGTGGTATGCTGATAGCTGGGTGGTATGCTGATAGCTGGGTGGTATGTTGATAGCTGGGTGGTATGCTGATAGCTGGGTGGTATGCTGATAGCTGGGTGGTATGCTGATAGCTGGGTGGTATGCTGATAGCTGGGTGGTATGTTGATAGCTGGGTGGTATGCTGATAGCTGGGTGGTATGCTGATAGCTGGGTGGTATTCTGTTGGCTGTTAAGTTATTCTAACATAACTTTTTGGGCAACTCAACCAAATTCACATAGAAATGGGAGATCTATAGGTCTGTTTTAAGAAGCGGATATTTAGATATTTTCTTTTTGCGTAATTTTTATGCTTCCCGTTTTAAATGTAGTTTTTGCATCCTTTCCTTTTGGTTTTGTACGCCAGCTTCCAACGGCTGAAAATACAGTATTTTTGCTTATTGAAAATATATTTTGCAGCAGTTTAGATACAATGATTTAACTGAGATTAGGCAAACTATTCCATATTTTTATGGACATTTAAAAAATTTACCGGACCCAGATGCATTGGGTGTGTAACCTGATTAGCGCGTCCACCCAATGTGCTCAGAATGACATAATTCATATGTAGTTTATGGTAATTCATCTTAACATTATATGCAACTCGAGGATGCAACAGCATCCTTCTTACCGTCCAATGAGACTTTTCAAGATGTTATAATACATTTATTGTCCATGACAGAATTACAAAGTAATTTTGGACTGACCAATGTAGATAGTTTCAAATACACACAAACACATTTCTATTTGAACTCCTTTGGACATCAGGGCAACCTAGAGGGAATCTTATTTGAGTCAGAAAATAATGTTCATATGATTGGTAAGATATACAAAATCTTGCAGACCCCATATCCAACTGACAGTCTAATAGAAAACTACTGGAACCAAGACTTATAAAGAACTGATGTTGTCACAAGATGGACGGAATGTTGGAGCATAACTAACTAAATTACAGTTAATGAACATGGATGTTTAATCCAGGATAACTAATGTATATAATTTATTTTACAATAGACAAAATTCATAAATTCCACAGCACAACGGCAGAGTCATGTATTAAGTGTGAAACTAATCAAAAGAGAACCATCACGCTCATTAGTAAAACCTAACACCTGGCTTGATAAGCTTGAACAGAAGCCAGTTTACTTAACTAGGCAAGTCAGTTGAGAACAAATTTGTATTTACAATCACAGCCTAGGAACATTGGGTTAACTGCCTTGTTCAGGGGCAGAACGACAGATTTTTACCTTGTAGGTTCTGGGATTTGATCTAGGAACCTTTCTTTTACTGGCCCAGAGCTCTAACCACTAGGCTACCCGCCACCCCCAGTCACTTAATAAATCCCCCCCCAAAACAGAAGAAGCAGTTCCTTACTTTCAGTGATAGCCTTAATGGCATCATGTCTATTGTCAGTACACATTTCCAGAATCTACCTTTATTCACCTATAAACGATCATGAACTCTATCAAACATCTTGGTCAAATCAGATGTGGTCAGAGAGAGAAAAGAGGCCTTCATAAAAGGACGTTCCCTTGTAGCTCTTGTAGAACCATAAGGAAATGCTCTCACATTGTTTGCCTTCAGACTTCTAGGACCTATGAGATAAAGTCATGTAGAACTTGCACTACTAAAGGAGTTGTTTATATGTTACAGTGTTGTAATAACATTTTTATTGGGAAAAAATCCAGAGTCTTGAAAGCACGTCTTGGAGAACATAACTCCACTATTAGACGTCAAGATATCACCTTGCCAGTTGCGAGACACTTGATAGAACAAAATCATTATATTAATGAATTGCGTTGCATCGGGATCAAAAAAGTGAATCCACCACGTAGAGGTAACTATGACAACAAATTACTCCAAAGAGAAGCCATGTGGATATATACATTTCATTCTGTATCTCCACACGGTTTAAACAAAGAACTATATTTCACCTCCTTCCTTTAAGCCACATTCAGACTGTTATACAAGAACACTGTCCATATCAGATTTTGCATGTCATTTATGAGTTGGTCCCACATATTAATGAACATCTTTGTCTGATGTCCTTTGTGGTGGGCTTTCTCATGAATAGATGTGATGTATTTAGGTGAGCGGACACCTGGGGCTGGATTTGTGAGTTGCCCTTCGTGCCGCTGCCATGCCCTATAATTGACAGATGAGTTGTTTCCTACAAATGCTGTTTTAAATGAAAGACCAGTATACCTACACACTGAAGTCTGTAAAGCCGAAACGTCTGTGAACGCTATCCCTGATGCAGTAAAAAAAAAAGAAGCAAAACACCTAATAATGATTTAAGCTTTATGTGACACATTTTGGAGTGCGAACCCATTACAACTCAAATCAAACTTTATTTGCCACATGCGCTGAATACAACAAGTGTAGACTTGACTGTGAAATGGGGGGGGGGGGGGGGGGGTCAATGTAAATTGTCCGGTGGCGATTTTTATGAATTGTTCAGCAGTCTAATGGCTTGGGAGTAGAAGCTGTTGAGGAGCCTTTTGGTCCTAGACTTGACGTTCCGGTACCGCTTGCCGTGCGGTAGCAGAGAGAACAGTCTATAACTTGGGTGACTGGAGACAATTTTATGGGCTTTCCTCTGACACCTGGAGGTCCTGGATGGCAGAAATCTTGGCCCAAGTGATGTACTGGGCCGTTCACACTACCCTCTGTCGCGCCTTACTGTCAGATGCCGAGCAGTTGCCATACCAGGCGGTGTTGCAACCGGTCAGGATGATCTCGATGGTGCACCTGTAGTACCTTTTGAGGATCTGGGGACCCATACCAAATATTTTTAGTCTTCTGATGGAGAAAAGGTTTTGTCGTGGCCTTTTCACAAATGTCTTGGTGTGTTTGGACCATGTTACTTCGTTGGTGATGTGGACACCAAGGAACTTGAAACTCTCGACCCGCTCCACTACAGCTCCGTCGATGTTAACTTCTTGGTGACAGGGGGGCAGTATTGAGTAGCTTGGATGAATAAGGTGCCCAGAGTAAACTGCCTGCTACTCTGTCCCAGATGCTAATATATACATAGTATTAGTAGTATTGGATAGAAAACACTCTGAAGTTTCTAAAACTGTTTGAATGATGTCTGTGAGTATAACAGAACTCATGCGGCAGACAAAAACCTGAGACAAATCCAACCAGGAAGTGGGACATCTGAGGTTTGTAGTTTGCAGGCTCTAGTAGCCATCACTAATCTAAAGGCAAATGCTAACCCTACTGTCATAGTGACTGGGCAGGCTCTAGTATCCATCGCTAAGCTAAAGGCTAATGCTAACCCTACTGTCATAGTGACTGGGCAGGCTCTAGTAGCCATTGCTAATCTAAAGGCAAATGCTTACCCTACTGTCATAGTGACTGGGCAGGCTCTAGTAGCCATCGCTAATCTAAAGGCAAATGCTAACCCTACTGTCATAGTGACTGGGCAGGCTCTAGTAGCCATCGCTAATCTAAAAGCAAATGCTAACCCTACTGTCATAGTGACTGGGCAGGCTCTAGTAGCCATCGCTAATCTAAAGGCAAATGCTAACCCTACTGTCATGGTGACTGGGCAGGCTCTAGTAGCCATCGCTAATCTAAAGGCAAATGCTAACCCTACTGTCATAGTGACTGGGCAGGCTCTAGTAGCCATCGCTAATCTAAAGGCAAATGCTAACCCTACTGTCATAGTGACTGGGCAGGCTCTAGTAGCCATCGCTAATCTAAAGGCAAATGCTAACCCTACTGTCATAGTGACTGGGCAGGCTCTAGTAGCCATCGCTAATCTAAAAGCAAATGCTAACCCTACTGTCATAGTGACTGGGCAGGCTCTAGTAGTCATCGCTAATCTAAAGGCTAATGCTAAGCCTCCTCTGCTCTGGTCTGTTAAAGTGAATGTGCAGGCTCTAGTAGCCATCACTAAGTTAAAGGCTAATGCTAAATATAATTTTCCGTTCTATAGTGAATCAGCAAAACCTAGTAGACAGCACTAAGCTAAAGGATATCACTAACCCTCGTCTCCTCTGATGTTGTAGCAAATGGAATCTGCAGGGCTAATGTAGGGGTGTCTTATCAGGGCCTGCAGGACAGACCGGGCAATTACAGCTGGCGTTAAGTCAATGGGAAAGCTCCAAGGCAGTGCTAGACTATCACCGCTTATACATTATGTAGTTTAGACATGCCATCCAGGAAGATGAGGAGTGGGATGGATGGAGGGAGGTAGGAAGCTAGGGAGGGATAGGGGAGGGATAACATTAGCCCTGATTTGCACGCAGTTTGAGCTGCATAGGGAAATTAGCACATTTACCCAACCACGCAGAAAGATGTAGGCCTACATAGACACTCATTCTGAGTCAGAGTAGAAGACAATAATGTGGAGGCAGATGAAGTGCTTTCATTGGTCAGAGAGAGCGAGATGGCGAGAGAGAAACAGCGAGAGAGGTAGAGATATGGAGAGTGAGAGAGAGAGCAGAAGGATTGTGACAGTGGTGAGAGAGAGGGAGCATAGAAAGAGAGAGTGAAAGGGAGCTGAGAGAGACTGAAAGGGAGCTGAGAGAGATAGTCAGAGAGAGAGTGAAAGGGAGCTGAGAGAGATAGTCAGAGAGAGAAAGCAAGAGAGTGAAAGGGAGCTGAGAGAGAGTGAAAGGGAGCTGAGAGAGATAGTCAGAGAGAGTGAAAGGGAGCTGAGAGAGAGTGAAAGGGAGCTTAGAGAGATAGTCAGAGAGAGAGTGAAAGGGAGCTGAGAGAGATAGTCAGAGAGAGAAAGCAAGAGAGTGAAAGGGAGCTGAGAGAGATAGTCAGAGAGAGAGTGAAAGGGAGCTGAGAGAGATAGTCAGAGAGAGAAAGCAAGAGAGTGAAAGGGAGCTGAGAGAGAGTGAAAGGGAGCTGAGAGAGATAGTCAGAGCGAAAGCGAGAGAGATTGAAAGGGAGCTGAGAGAGAGTGAAAGGGAGCTGAGAGAGATAGTCAGAGAGAGAGTGAAAGGGAGCTGAGAGAGAGTGAAAGGGAGCTGAGAGAGATAGTCAGAGAGAGAGTGAAAGGGAGCTGAGAGAGATAGTCAGAGAGAGAAAGGGAGAGAGAGTGAAAGGGAGCTAAGAGAGATAGTCAGAGAGAAAGCGAGAGAGAGTGAAAGGGAGCTGAGAGAGATAGTCAGAGAGAGAGTGAAAGGGAGCTGGGAGAGATAGTCAGAGAGAGAAAGGGAGATAGTCAGAGAGAGAGAGAAAGGGAGCTGAGGGAGATAGTCAGAGAGAGAAAGAGAGAAAGGGAGCTGAGAGAGATAGTCAGAGAGAGAAAGGGAGAGAGAGATGCATGTAATGAGAAGCCAATGTCTTTATATAAGAGCTAAGTGCAGTTAGAGAGCAGGAATAGCCTCTGGAGTACAGCTCATTGTGTGTGTGTGTGTGTGTGTGTGTGTGTGTGTGTGTGTGTGTGTGTGTGTGTGTGTGTTGACATGTATGTATGCCTGTCTGTGTGCACATGTTAAATACATGTTATGTGTAGGCTGAATGGTTTCCATGTCTGTGTCTGTTGGCTGTGTTTTTAGACCTGTTTGTATTGTGTAGCTAAGGGAGTGTTAGTGTGTGGGTGTGTTGTTTTATGGTATGCCCTGTCTGTCTCTGGGTTGTGACTAACAGGAAGCAGGAACGATCTCTCTCTCTCAGTTCAAACACATAACCGCGCTTCTCCCCCTGAACAGTTCTCTCTTTTTACCATCTCTTTCACTCTCTTTCTGTGTGTGTTGTGTATGTGTGTGTGTGCCTCCATCTCTCTACACAGTCATTGTCTCTGTCTCTATCGTCCATCTCTCTACACAGTCATTGTCACTGTCTCTACCGTCCATCTCTCTACACAGTCACTGTCTCTACCGTCCATCTCTCTACACAGTCATTGTCTCTGTCTCTATCGTCCATCTCTCTACACAGTCATTGTCACTGTCTCTACCGTCCATCTCTCTACACAGTCATTGTCACTGTCTCTACCGTCCATCTCTCTACACAGTCATTGTCACTGTCTCTACCGTCCATCTCTCTACACAGTCATTGTCACTGTCTCTACCGTCCATCTCTCTACACAGTCATTGTCTCTACCGTCCATCTCTCTCTACAGTCACTGTCTCTACCGTCCATCTCTCTTTACAGTCATTGTCTCTGTCTCTACCGTCCATCTCTCTCTACAGTCATTGTCTCTGTCTCTACCGTCCATCTCTCTACACAGTCATTGTCTCCATCTCTACCGTCCATCTCTCTACACAGTCATTGTCTCTGACTCTACCGTCCATCTCTCTCTACAGTCACTGTCTCTACCGTCCATCTCTCTACACAGTCATTGTCTCTGTCTCTACCGTCCATCTCTCTACACAGTCACTGTCTCTGTCTCTACCGTCCATCTCTCTACACAGTCATTGTCTCTGTCTCTACCGTCCATCTCTCTCTACAGTCACTGTCTCTACCGTCCATCTCTCTACACAGTCATTGTCTCTGTCTCTACTGTCCATCTCTCTACACAGTCACTGTCTCTGTCTCTACCGTCCATCTCTCTACACAGTCATTGTCTCTGTCTCTACTGTCCATCTCTCTCTACAGTCACTGTCTCTACCGTCCATCTCTCTACACAGTCATTGTCTCTGTCTCTACTGTCCATCTCTCTACACAGTCACTGTCTCTGTCTCTACCGTCCATCTCTCTACACAGTCACTGTCTCTGTCTCTACCTTCCATCTCTCTACACAGTCATTGTCTCTGTCTCTACCGTCCATCTCTCTACACAGTCACTGTCTCTGTCTCTACCGTCCATCTCCATACACAGTCATTGTCACTGTCTCTCCCGTCCATCTCTCTACACAGTCACTGTCTCTGTCTCTACCGTCCATCTCTCTACACAGTCACTGTCTCTGTTTCTCTACCGTCCATCTCTCTACACAGTCATTGTCTCTGTCTCTACCATCCATCTCTCTACACAGTCATTGTCTCTGTCTCTACCGTCCATCTCTCTACACAGTCACTGTCTCTGTCTCTACCATCCATGTCTCTACCCAGTCACTGTCTCTACCGTCCATCTCTCTACACAGTCACTGTCTCTGTCTCTACCATCCATCTCCCTACACAGTCATTGTCACTGTCTCTCCCGTCCATCTCTCTACACAGTCACTGTCTCTGTCTCTACCGTCCATCTCTCTACACAGTCACTGTCTCTGTCTCTACCGTCCATCTCTCTACACAGTCATTGTCTCTGTCTCTACCGTCCATCTCTCTCTACAGTCACTTTCTCTACCGTCCATCTCTCTACACAGTCACTGTCTCTGTCTCTACCGTCCATCTCTCTACACAGTCACTGTCTCTGTCTCTACCGTCCATCTCCCTACACAGTCATTGTCTCTGTCTCTACCATCCATCTCTCTACACAGTCATTGTCTCTGTCTCTACCGTCCATCTCTCTACACACTCACTGTCTCTGTCTCTACCATCCATCTCTCTACACAGTCACTGTCTCTACCGTCCATCTCTCTACACAGTCACTGTCTCTGTCTCTACCGTCCATCTCTTTACCGTCCATCTCTACACTGTCTCTGTCTCTACCATCCATCTCTCTACACAGTCACTGTCTCTGTCTCAACCGTCCATCTCTCTACACAGTCACTGTCTCTGTCTGTACCATCCATCTCTCTACACAGTCACTGTCTCTGTCTCCTCCGTCCCCATCTCTCTACACAGTCACTGTCTCTGTCTCTACCGTCCATCTCTCTACACAGTCATTGTCTCTGTTTCTACCGTCCATCTCTCTACACAGTCATTGTCTCTGTCTCTACCGTCCATCTCTCTCCACAGTCACTGTCTCTGTCTCCTCCGTCCATCTCTCTACACAGTCATTGTCTCTGTTTCTACCGTCCAACTCTCTACACAGTCACTGTCTCTGTCTCTACCGTCCATCTCTCTACCGTCCATCTTTACACTGTCTCTGTCTCTACCATCCATCTCTCTACACAGTTACTGTCTCTGTCTCTACCATCCATCTCTCGTCACTGTCTCTGTCTCTACCGTCCATCTCTCTACACAGTCACTGTCTCTGTCTCTACCGTCCATCTCTCTACACAGTCACTGTCTCTGTCTCTACCGTCAATCTCTCTACACAGTCACTGTCTCTGTCTCCTCCGTCCATCTCTCTACACAGTCATTGTCTCTGTTTCTACCGTCCAACTCTCTACACAGTCACTGTCTCTGTCTCTACCGTCCATCTCTCTACCGTCCATCTTTACACTGTCTCTGTCTCTACCATCCATCTCTCTACACAGTCACTGTCTCTGTCTCTACTATCCATCTCTCTACACAGTCACTGTCTCTACCGTCCATCTCTCTACAGTCATTGTCTCTGTTTCTACCGTCCATCTCTCTACACAGTCATTGTCTCTGTCTCTACCGTCCATCTCTACACTGTCTCTGTCTCTACCATCCATCTCTCTACACAGTCACTGTCTCTGTCTCAACCGTCCATCTCTCTACACAGTCACTGTCTCTGTCTGTACCATCCATCTCTCTACACAGTCACTGTCTCTGTCTCCTCCGTCCCCATCTCTCTACACAGTCACTGTCTCTGTCTCTACCGTCCATCTCTCTACACAGTCATTGTCTCTGTTTCTACCGTCCATCTCTCTACACAGTCATTGTCTCTGTCTCTACCGTCCATCTCTCTCCACAGTCACTGTCTCTGTCTCCTCCGTCCAACTCTCTACACAGTCACTGTCTCTGTCTCTACCGTCCATCTCTCTACCGTCCATCTTTACACTGTCTCTGTCTCTACCATCCATCTCTCTACACAGTTACTGTCTCTGTCTCTACCATCCATCTCTCGTCACTGTCTCTGTCTCTACCGTCCATCTCTCTACACAGTCACTGTCTCTGTCTCTACCGTCCATCTCTCTACACAGTCACTGTCTCTGTCTCTACCGTCAATCTCTCTACACAGTCACTGTCTCTGTCTCCTCCGTCCATCTCTCTACACAGTCATTGTCTCTGTTTCTACCGTCCAACTCTCTACACAGTCACTGTCTCTGTCTCTACCGTCCATCTCTCTACCGTCCATCTTTACACTGTCTCTGTCTCTACCATCCATCTCTCTACACAGTCACTGTCTCTGTCTCTACTATCCATCTCTCTACACAGTCACTGTCTCTACCGTCCATCTCTCTACAGTCATTGTCTCTGTTTCTACCGTCCATCTCTCTACACAGTCATTGTCTCTGTCTCTACCGTCCATCTCTCTACACAGTCACTGTCTCTGTCTCTACCGTCCATCTCTCTACACAGTCACTGTCTCTCTCTCTGTCTCTACCGTCCATCTCTCTACACAGTCACTGTCTCTGTCTCTACCGTCCATCTCTCTACACAGTCACTGTCTCTGTCTCTACCGTCCATCTCTCTACACAGTCACTGTCTCTACCGTCCATCTCTCTACACAGTCATTGTCTCTGTCTCTACCGTCCATCTCTCTACACAGTCACTGTCTCAGTCTCTACCGTCCATCTCTCTACACAGTCATTGTCTCTGTCTCTACCGTCCATCTCTCTCTACAGTCACTTTCTCTACCGTCCATCTCTCTACACAGTCACTGTCTCTGTCTCTAACGTCCATCTCTCTACACAGTCACTGTCTCTGTCTCTACCGTCCATCTCTCTACACAGTCTCTGTCTCTACCGTCCATCTCTCTACACAGTCACTGTCTCTGTCTCTAACGTCCATCTCTCTACACAGTCACCATCTCTGTCTCTACCATCCATCTCTCTACACAGTCACTGTCTCTACCGTCCATCTCTCTACAGTCATTGTCTCTGTTTCTACCGTCCATCTCTCTACACTGTCATTGTCTCTGTCTCTACCGTCCATCTCTCTACACAGTCACTGTCTCTGTCTCTACCATCCATCTCTCTACACAGTCACTGTCTCTGTCTCTACCGTCCATCTCTCTACACAGTCACTGTCTCTGTCTCTACCGTCCATCTCTCTACACAGTCACTGTCTCTGTCTCTACCATCAATCTCTCTACACAGTCACTGTCTCTGTCTCTACCGTCCATCTCTTTACCGTCCATCTCTACACTGTCTCTGTCTCTACCGTCCATCTCTCTACCGTCCATCTTTACACTGTCTCTGTCTCTACCATCCATCTCTCTACACAGTCACTGTCTCTGTCTCTACCATCCATCTCTCTACACAGTCACTGTCTCTACCGTCCATCTCTCTACAGTCATTGTCTCTGTTTCTACCGTCCATCTCTCTACACAGTCATTGTCTCTGTCTCTACCGTCCATCTCTCTACACAGTCACTGTCTCTGTCTCTACCGTCCATCTCTCTACACAGTCACTGTCTCTCTCTCTGTCTCTACCGTCCATCTCTCTACACAGTCACTGTCTCTGTCTCTACCGTCCATCTCTCTACACAGTCACTTTCTCTGTCTCTACCGTCCATCTCTCTACACAGTCACTGTCTCTATCTCTCTACACAGTCATTGTCTCTGTCTCTACCGTCCATCTCTCTACACAGTCACTGTCTCTGTCTCTACCGTCCATCTCTCTACACAGTCATTGTCTCTGTCTCTACCGTCCATCTCTCTCTACAGTCACTTTCTGTACCGTCCATCTCTCTACACAGTCACTGTCTCTGTCTCTACTGTCCATCTCTCTACACAGTCTCTGTCTCTACCGTCCATCTCTCTACACAGTCACTGTCTCTGTCTCTACCATCCATCTCTCTACACAGTCACTGTCTCTGTCTCTACCATCCATCTCTCTACACAGTCACTGTCTCTGTCTCTACCATCCATCTCTCTACACAGTCATTGTCACTGTCTCTGTCTCTACCGTCCATCTCTCTACACAGTCACTGTCTCTGTCTCTACCATCCATCTCTCTACACAGTCACTGTCTCTGTCTCTACCATCCATCTCTCTACACAGTCACTGTCTCTGTCTCTACCATCCATCTCTCTACACAGTCATTGTCACTGTCTCTGTCTCTACCGTCCATCTCTCTACACAGTCACTGTCTCTGTCTTTACCCTCCATCTCTCTACACAGTCATTGTCACTGTCTCTACCGTCCATCTCTCTACACAGTCAATGTCTCTGTCTCTACCGTCCATCTCTCTACACAGTCTCTGTCTCTACCGTCCATCTCTCTACACAGTCACTGTCTCTGTCTCTACCATCCATCTCTCTACACAGTCACTGTCTCTGTCTCTACCATCCATCTCTCTACACAGTCACTGTCACTGTCTCTGTCTCTACCGTCCATCTCTCTACACAGTCACTGTCTCTGTCTCTACCTTCCATCTCTCTACACAGTCTCTGTCTCTACCGTCTATCTCTCTACACAGTCACTGTCTCTGTCTCTACCATCCATCTCTCTACACAGTCACTGTCTCTGTCTCTACCATCCATCTCTCTACACAGTCACTGTCTCTACCGATCATCTCTCTACAGTCATTGTCTCTGTTTCTACCGTCCATCTCTCTACACAGTCACTGTCTCTATCTCTACCGTCCATCTCTCTACACAGTCATTGTCTCTGTCTCTACCGTCCATCTCTCTACACAGTCACTGTCTCTGTCTCTACCGTCCATCTCTCTACACAGTCATTGTCTCTGTCTCTACCGTCCATCTCTCTCTACAGTCACTTTCTCTACCGTCCATCTCTCTACACAGTCACTGTCTCTGTCTCTACTGTCCATCTCTCTACACAGTCTCTGTCTCTACCGTCCATCTCTCTACACAGTCACTGTCTCTGTCTCTACCGTCCAACTCTCTACACAGTCACTGTCTCTGTCTCTACCGTCCATCTCTCTACACAGTCATTGTCTCTGTTTCTACCGTCCAACTCTCTACACAGTCACTGTCTCTGTCTCTACCGTCCATCTCTCTACCGTCCATCTTTACACTGTCTCTGTCTCTACCATCCATCTCTCTACACAGTTACTGTCTCTGTCTCTACCATCCATCTCTCGTCACTGTCTCTGTCTCTACCGTCCATCTCTCTACACAGTCACTGTCTCTGTCTCTACCGTCCATCTCTCTACACAGTCACTGTCTCTGTCTCTACCGTCAATCTCTCTACACAGTCACTGTCTCTGTCTCCTCCGTCCATCTCTCTACACAGTCATTGTCTCTGTTTCTACCGTCCAACTCTCTACACAGTCACTGTCTCTGTCTCTACCGTCCATCTCTCTACCGTCCATCTTTACACTGTCTCTGTCTCTACCATCCATCTCTCTACACAGTCACTGTCTCTGTCTCTACCATCCATCTCTCTACACAGTCACTGTCTCTACCGTCCATCTCTCTACAGTCATTGTCTCTGTTTCTACCGTCCATCTCTCTACACAGTCATTGTCTCTGTCTCTACCGTCCATCTCTCTACACAGTCACTGTCTCTGTCTCTACCGTCCATCTCTCTACACAGTCACTGTCTCTCTCTCTGTCTCTACCGTCCATCTCTCTACACAGTCACTGTCTCTGTCTCTACCGTCCATCTCTCTACACAGTCACTGTCTCTGTCTCTACCGTCCATCTCTCTACACAGTCACTGTCTCTACCGTCCATCTCTCTACACAGTCATTGTCTCTGTCTCTACCGTCCATCTCTCTACACAGTCACTGTCTCAGTCTCTACCGTCCATCTCTCTACACAGTCATTGTCTCTGTCTCTACCGTCCATCTCTCTCTACAGTCACTTTCTCTACCGTCCATCTCTCTACACAGTCACTGTCTCTGTCTCTAACGTCCATCTCTCTACACAGTCACTGTCTCTGTCTCTACCGTCCATCTCTCTACACAGTCTCTGTCTCTACCGTCCATCTCTCTACACAGTCACTGTCTCTGTCTCTAACGTCCATCTCTCTACACAGTCACCATCTCTGTCTCTACCATCCATCTCTCTACACAGTCACTGTCTCTACCGTCCATCTCTCTACAGTCATTGTCTCTGTTTCTACCGTCCATCTCTCTACACAGTCATTGTCTCTGTCTCTACCGTCCATCTCTCTACACAGTCACTGTCTCTGTCTCTACCATCCATCTCTCTACACAGTCACTGTCTCTGTCTCTACCGTCCATCTCTCTACACAGTCACTGTCTCTGTCTCTACCGTCCATCTCTCTACACAGTCACTGTCTCTGTCTCTACCATCAATCTCTCTACACAGTCACTGTCTCTGTCTCTACCGTCCATCTCTTTACCGTCCATCTCTACACTGTCTCTGTCTCTACCGTCCATCTCTCTACCGTCCATCTTTACACTGTCTCTGTCTCTACCATCCATCTCTCTACACAGTCACTGTCTCTGTCTCTACCATCCATCTCTCTACACAGTCACTGTCTCTACCGTCCATCTCTCTACAGTCATTGTCTCTGTTTCTACCGTCCATCTCTCTACACAGTCATTGTCTCTGTCTCTACCGTCCATCTCTCTACACAGTCACTGTCTCTGTCTCTACCGTCCATCTCTCTACACAGTCACTGTCTCTCTCTCTGTCTCTACCGTCCATCTCTCTACACAGTCACTGTCTCTGTCTCTACCGTCCATCTCTCTACACAGTCACTTTCTCTGTCTCTACCGTCCATCTCTCTACACAGTCACTGTCTCTATCTCTCTACACAGTCATTGTCTCTGTCTCTACCGTCCATCTCTCTACACAGTCACTGTCTCTGTCTCTACCGTCCATCTCTCTACACAGTCATTGTCTCTGTCTCTACCGTCCATCTCTCTCTACAGTCACTTTCTGTACCGTCCATCTCTCTACACAGTCACTGTCTCTGTCTCTACTGTCCATCTCTCTACACAGTCTCTGTCTCTACCGTCCATCTCTCTACACAGTCACTGTCTCTGTCTCTACCATCCATCTCTCTACACAGTCACTGTCTCTGTCTCTACCATCCATCTCTCTACACAGTCACTGTCTCTGTCTCTACCATCCATCTCTCTACACAGTCATTGTCACTGTCTCTGTCTCTACCGTCCATCTCTCTACACAGTCACTGTCTCTGTCTCTACCATCCATCTCTCTACACAGTCACTGTCTCTGTCTCTACCATCCATCTCTCTACACAGTCACTGTCTCTGTCTCTACCATCCATCTCTCTACACAGTCATTGTCACTGTCTCTGTCTCTACCGTCCATCTCTCTACACAGTCACTGTCTCTGTCTTTACCCTCCATCTCTCTACACAGTCATTGTCACTGTCTCTACCGTCCATCTCTCTACACAGTCAATGTCTCTGTCTCTACCGTCCATCTCTCTACACAGTCTCTGTCTCTACCGTCCATCTCTCTACACAGTCACTGTCTCTGTCTCTACCATCCATCTCTCTACACAGTCACTGTCTCTGTCTCTACCATCCATCTCTCTACACAGTCACTGTCACTGTCTCTGTCTCTACCGTCCATCTCTCTACACAGTCACTGTCTCTGTCTCTACCTTCCATCTCTCTACACAGTCTCTGTCTCTACCGTCTATCTCTCTACACAGTCACTGTCTCTGTCTCTACCATCCATCTCTCTACACAGTCACTGTCTCTGTCTCTACCGTCCATCTCTCTACACAGTCAATGTCTCTGTCTCTACCGTCCATCTCTCTACACAGTCTCTGTTTCTACCGTCCATCTCTCTACACAGTCATTGTCTCTGTCTCTACCGTCCATCTCTCTCTACAGTCACTTTCTCTACCGTCCATCTCTCTACACAGTCACTGTCTCTGTCTCTACTGTCCATCT
The DNA here is from genome assembly GCF_002021735.2 of Oncorhynchus kisutch. Lineage (NCBI taxonomy): Eukaryota > Metazoa > Chordata > Actinopteri > Salmoniformes > Salmonidae > Oncorhynchus > Oncorhynchus kisutch. Next base: position 19,449,259 of record NC_034186.2, on the reverse strand, counting down.
CTCTACACAGTCTCTGTCTCTACCGTCCATCTCTCTACACAGTCACTGTCTCTGTCTCTACCATCCATCTCTCTACACAGTCACTGTCTCTGTCTCTACCATCCATCTCTCTACACAGTCACTGTCTCTGTCTCTACCATCCATCTCTCTACACAGTCATTGTCACTGTCTCTGTCTCTACCGTCCATCTCTACACAGTCACTGTCTCTGTCTCTACCATCCATCTCTCTACACAGTCACTGTCTCTGTCTCTACCATCCATCTCTCTACACAGTCACTGTCTCTGTCTCTACCATCCATCTCTCTACACAGTCATTGTCACTGTCTCTGTCTCTACCGTCCATCTCTCTACACAGTCACTGTCTCTGTCTTTACCCTCCATCTCTCTACACAGTCATTGTCACTGTCTCTACCGTCCATCTCTCTACACAGTCAATGTCTCTGTCTCTACCGTCCATCTCTCTACACAGTCTCTGTCTCTACCGTCCATCTCTCTACACAGTCACTGTCTCTGTCTCTACCATCCATCTCTCTACACAGTCACTGTCTCTGTCTCTACCATCCATCTCTCTACACAGTCACTGTCACTGTCTCTGTCTCTACCGTCCATCTCTCTACACAGTCACTGTCTCTGTCTCTACCGTCCATCTCTCTACACAGTCTCTGTCTCTACCGTCTATCTCTCTACACAGTCACTGTCTCTGTCTCTACCATCCATCTCTCTACACAGTCACTGTCTCTGTCTCTACCATCCATCTCTCTACACAGTCACTGTCTCTACCGATCATCTCTCTACAGTCATTGTCTCTGTTTCTACCGTCCATCTCTCTACACAGTCATTGTCTCTGTCTCTACCGTCCATCTCTCTACACAGTCACTGTCTCTGTCTCTACCGTCCATCTCTCTACACAGTCACTGTCTCTGTCTCTACCGTCCATCTCTCTACACAGTCATTGTCTCTGTCTCTACCGTCCATCTCTCTACACAGTCACTGTCTCTGTCTCTACCGTCCATCTCTCTACACAGTCACTGTCTCTGTCTCTACCGTCAATCTCTCTACACAGTCACTGTCTCTGTCTCTACCGTACATCTCTTTACCGTCCATCTCTACACTGTCTCTGTCTCTACCGTCCATCTCCACACTGTCTCTGTCTCTACCGTCCATCTCTCTACACAGTCTCTGTCTCTACCGTCCATCTCTCTACACAGTCACTGTCTCTGTCTCTACCATCCATCTCTCTACACAGTCACTGTCTCTGTCTCTACCATCCATCTCTCTACACAGTCACTGTCACTGTCTCTGTCTCTACCGTCCATCTCTCTACACAGTCACTGTCTCTGTCTCTACCGTCCATCTCTCTACACAGTCTCTGTCTCTACCGTCTATCTCTCTACACAGTCACTGTCTCTGTCTCTACCATCCATCTCTCTACACAGTCACTGTCTCTGTCTCTACCATCCATCTCTCTACACAGTCACTGTCTCTACCGTCCATCTCTCTACAGTCATTGTCTCTGTTTCTACCGTCCATCTCTCTACACAGTCATTGTCTCTGTCTCTACCGTCCATCTCTCTACACAGTCACTGTCTCTGTCTCTACCGTCCATCTCTCTACACAGTCACTGTCTCTGTCTCTACCGTCCATCTCTCTACACAGTCATTGTCTCTGTCTCTACCGTCCATCTCTCTACACAGTCACTGTCTCTGTCTCTACCGTCAATCTCTCTACACAGTCACTGTCTCTGTCTCTACCGTCCATCTCTTTACCGTCCATCTCTACACTGTCTCTGTCTCTACCGTCCATCTCCACACTGTCTCTGTCTCTACCGTCCATCTCTCTACCGTCCATCTTTACACTGTCTCTGTCTCTACCATCCATCTCTCTACACAGTCACTGTCTCTGTCTCTACCGTCCATCTCTCTACACAGTCACTGTCTCTCTCTCTGTCTCTACCGTCCATCTCTCTACACAGTCACTGTCTCTGTCTCTACCGTCCATCTCTCTACACAGTCACTGTCTCAGTCTCTACCGTCCATCTCTCTACACAGTCATTGTCTCTGTCTCTACCGTCCATCTCTCTCTACAGTCACTTTCTCTACCGTCCATCTCTCTACACAGTCACTGTCTCTGTCTCTAACGTCCATCTCTCTACACAGTCACTGTCTCTGTCTCTACCGTCCATCTCTCTACACAGTCTCTGTCTCTACCGTCCATCTCTCTACACAGTCACTGTCTCTGTCTCTAACGTCCATCTCTCTACACAGTCACCATCTCTGTCTCTACCATCCATCTCTCTACACAGTCACTGTCTCTACCGTCCATCTCTCTACAGTCATTGTCTCTGTTTCTACCGTCCATCTCTCTACACAGTCATTGTCTCTGTCTCTACCGTCCATCTCTCTACACAGTCACTGTCTCTGTCTCTACCATCCATCTCTCTACACAGTCACTGTCTCTGTCTCTACCGTCCATCTCTCTACACAGTCACTGTCTCTGTCTCTACCGTCCATCTCTCTACACAGTCACTGTCTCTGTCTCTACCATCAATCTCTCTACACAGTCACTGTCTCTGTCTCTACCGTCCATCTCTTTACCGTCCATCTCTACACTGTCTCTGTCTCTACCGTCCATCTCTCTACCGTCCATCTTTACACTGTCTCTGTCTCTACCATCCATCTCTCTACACAGTCACTGTCTCTGTCTCTACCATCCATCTCTCTACACAGTCACTGTCTCTACCGTCCATCTCTCTACAGTCATTGTCTCTGTTTCTACCGTCCATCTCTCTACACAGTCATTGTCTCTGTCTCTACCGTCCATCTCTCTACACAGTCACTGTCTCTGTCTCTACCGTCCATCTCTCTACACAGTCACTGTCTCTCTCTCTGTCTCTACCGTCCATCTCTCTACACAGTCATTGTCTCTGTCTCTACCGTCCATCTCTCTACACAGTCACTGTCTCTGTCTCTACCGTCCATCTCTCTACACAGTCACTGTCTCTGTCTCTACCGTCAATCTCTCTACACAGTCACTGTCTCTGTCTCTACCGTACATCTCTTTACCGTCCATCTCTACACTGTCTCTGTCTCTACCGTCCATCTCCACACTGTCTCTGTCTCTACCGTCCATCTCTCTACACAGTCTCTGTCTCTACCGTCCATCTCTCTACACAGTCACTGTCTCTGTCTCTACCATCCATCTCTCTACACAGTCACTGTCTCTGTCTCTACCATCCATCTCTCTACACAGTCACTGTCACTGTCTCTGTCTCTACCGTCCATCTCTCTACACAGTCACTGTCTCTGTCTCTACCGTCCATCTCTCTACACAGTCTCTGTCTCTACCGTCTATCTCTCTACACAGTCACTGTCTCTGTCTCTACCATCCATCTCTCTACACAGTCACTGTCTCTGTCTCTACCATCCATCTCTCTACACAGTCACTGTCTCTACCGTCCATCTCTCTACAGTCATTGTCTCTGTTTCTACCGTCCATCTCTCTACACAGTCATTGTCTCTGTCTCTACCGTCCATCTCTCTACACAGTCACTGTCTCTGTCTCTACCGTCCATCTCTCTACACAGTCACTGTCTCTGTCTCTACCGTCCATCTCTCTACACAGTCATTGTCTCTGTCTCTACCGTCCATCTCTCTACACAGTCACTGTCTCTGTCTCTACCGTCAATCTCTCTACACAGTCACTGTCTCTGTCTCTACCGTCCATCTCTTTACCGTCCATCTCTACACTGTCTCTGTCTCTACCGTCCATCTCCACACTGTCTCTGTCTCTACCGTCCATCTCTCTACCGTCCATCTTTACACTGTCTCTGTCTCTACCATCCATCTCTCTACACAGTCACTGTCTCTGTCTCTACCGTCCATCTCTCTACACAGTCACTGTCTCTCTCTCTGTCTCTACCGTCCATCTCTCTACACAGTCACTGTCTCTGTCTCTACCGTCCATCTCTCTACACAGTCACTGTCTCAGTCTCTACCGTCCATCTCTCTACACAGTCATTGTCTCTGTCTCTACCGTCCATCTCTCTCTACAGTCACTTTCTCTACCGTCCATCTCTCTACACAGTCACTGTCTCTGTCTCTAACGTCCATCTCTCTACACAGTCACTGTCTCTGTCTCTACCGTCCATCTCTCTACACAGTCTCTGTCTCTACCGTCCATCTCTCTACACAGTCACTGTCTCTGTCTCTAACGTCCATCTCTCTACACAGTCACCATCTCTGTCTCTACCATCCATCTCTCTACACAGTCACTGTCTCTACCGTCCATCTCTCTACAGTCATTGTCTCTGTTTCTACCGTCCATCTCTCTACACAGTCATTGTCTCTGTCTCTACCGTCCATCTCTCTACACAGTCACTGTCTCTGTCTCTACCATCCATCTCTCTACACAGTCACTGTCTCTGTCTCTACCGTCCATCTCTCTACACAGTCACTGTCTCTGTCTCTACCGTCCATCTCTCTACACAGTCACTGTCTCTGTCTCTACCATCAATCTCTCTACACAGTCACTGTCTCTGTCTCTACCGTCCATCTCTTTACCGTCCATCTCTACACTGTCTCTGTCTCTACCGTCCATCTCTCTACCGTCCATCTTTACACTGTCTCTGTCTCTACCATCCATCTCTCTACACAGTCACTGTCTCTGTCTCTACCATCCATCTCTCTACACAGTCACTGTCTCTACCGTCCATCTCTCTACAGTCATTGTCTCTGTTTCTACCGTCCATCTCTCTACACAGTCATTGTCTCTGTCTCTACCGTCCATCTCTCTACACAGTCACTGTCTCTGTCTCTACCGTCCATCTCTCTACACAGTCACTGTCTCTCTCTCTGTCTCTACCGTCCATCTCTCTACACAGTCACTGTCTCTGTCTCTACCGTCCATCTCTCTACACAGTCACTTTCTCTGTCTCTACCGTCCATCTCTCTACACAGTCACTGTCTCTATCTCTCTACACAGTCATTGTCTCTGTCTCTACCGTCCATCTCTCTACACAGTCACTGTCTCTGTCTCTACCGTCCATCTCTCTACACAGTCATTGTCTCTGTCTCTACCGTCCATCTCTCTCTACAGTCACTTTCTGTACCGTCCATCTCTCTACACAGTCACTGTCTCTGTCTCTACTGTCCATCTCTCTACACAGTCTCTGTCTCTACCGTCCATCTCTCTACACAGTCACTGTCTCTGTCTCTACCATCCATCTCTCTACACAGTCACTGTCTCTGTCTCTACCATCCATCTCTCTACACAGTCACTGTCTCTGTCTCTACCATCCATCTCTCTACACAGTCATTGTCACTGTCTCTGTCTCTACCGTCCATCTCTCTACACAGTCACTGTCTCTGTCTCTACCATCCATCTCTCTACACAGTCACTGTCTCTGTCTCTACCATCCATCTCTCTACACAGTCACTGTCTCTGTCTCTACCATCCATCTCTCTACACAGTCATTGTCACTGTCTCTGTCTCTACCGTCCATCTCTCTACACAGTCACTGTCTCTGTCTTTACCCTCCATCTCTCTACACAGTCATTGTCACTGTCTCTACCGTCCATCTCTCTACACAGTCAATGTCTCTGTCTCTACCGTCCATCTCTCTACACAGTCCTCTGTCTCTACCGTCCATCTCTCTACACAGTCACTGTCTCTGTCTCTACCATCCATCTCTCTACACAGTCACTGTCTCTGTCTCTACCATCCATCTCTCTACACAGTCACTGTCACTGTCTCTGTCTCTACCGTCCATCTCTCTACACAGTCACTGTCTCTGTCTCTACCTTCCATCTCTCTACACAGTCTCTGTCTCTACCGTCTATCTCTCTACACAGTCACTGTCTCTGTCTCTACCATCCATCTCTCTACACAGTCACTGTCTCTGTCTCTACCGTCCATCTCTCTACACAGTCAATGTCTCTGTCTCTACCGTCCATCTCTCTACACAGTCTCTGTTTCTACCGTCCATCTCTCTACACAGTCATTGTCTCTGTCTCTACCGTCCATCTCTCTCTACAGTCACTTTCTCTACCGTCCATCTCTCTACACAGTCACTGTCTCTGTCTCTACTGTCCATCTCTCTACACAGTCTCTGTCTCTACCGTCCATCTCTCTACACAGTCACTGTCTCTGTCTCTACCATCCATCTCTCTACACAGTCACTGTCTCTGTCTCTACCATCCATCTCTCTACACAGTCACTGTCTCTGTCTCTACCATCCATCTCTCTACACAGTCATTGTCACTGTCTCTGTCTCTACCGTCCATCTCTACACAGTCACTGTCTCTGTCTCTACCATCCATCTCTCTACACAGTCACTGTCTCTGTCTCTACCATCCATCTCTCTACACAGTCACTGTCTCTGTCTCTACCATCCATCTCTCTACACAGTCATTGTCACTGTCTCTGTCTCTACCGTCCATCTCTCTACACAGTCACTGTCTCTGTCTTTACCCTCCATCTCTCTACACAGTCAATGTCTCTGTCTCTACCGTCCATCTCTCTACACAGTCTCTGTCTCTACCGTCCATCTCTCTACACAGTCACTGTCTCTGTCTCTACCATCCATCTCTCTACACAGTCACTGTCTCTGTCTCTACCATCCATCTCTCTACACAGTCACTGTCACTGTCTCTGTCTCTACCGTCCATCTCTCTACACAGTCACTGTCTCTGTCTCTACCGTCCATCTCTCTACACAGTCTCTGTCTCTACCGTCTATCTCTCTACACAGTCACTGTCTCTGTCTCTACCATCCATCTCTCTACACAGTCACTGTCTCTGTCTCTACCATCCATCTCTCTACACAGTCACTGTCTCTACCGATCATCTCTCTACAGTCATTGTCTCTGTTTCTACCGTCCATCTCTCTACACAGTCATTGTCTCTGTCTCTACCGTCCATCTCTCTACACAGTCACTGTCTCTGTCTCTACCGTCCATCTCTCTACACAGTCACTGTCTCTGTCTCTACCGTCCATCTCTCTACACAGTCATTGTCTCTGTCTCTACCGTCCATCTCTCTACACAGTCACTGTCTCTGTCTCTACCGTCCATCTCTCTACACAGTCACTGTCTCTGTCTCTACCGTCAATCTCTCTACACAGTCACTGTCTCTGTCTCTACCGTACATCTCTTTACCGTCCATCTCTACACTGTCTCTGTCTCTACCGTCCATCTCCACACTGTCTCTGTCTCTACCGTCCATCTCTCTACACAGTCTCTGTCTCTACCGTCCATCTCTCTACACAGTCACTGTCTCTGTCTCTACCATCCATCTCTCTACACAGTCACTGTCTCTGTCTCTACCATCCATCTCTCTACACAGTCACTGTCACTGTCTCTGTCTCTACCGTCCATCTCTCTACACAGTCACTGTCTCTGTCTCTACCGTCCATCTCTCTACACAGTCTCTGTCTCTACCGTCTATCTCTCTACACAGTCACTGTCTCTGTCTCTACCATCCATCTCTCTACACAGTCACTGTCTCTGTCTCTACCATCCATCTCTCTACACAGTCACTGTCTCTACCGTCCATCTCTCTACAGTCATTGTCTCTGTTTCTACCGTCCATCTCTCTACACAGTCATTGTCTCTGTCTCTACCGTCCATCTCTCTACACAGTCACTGTCTCTGTCTCTACCGTCCATCTCTCTACACAGTCACTGTCTCTGTCTCTACCGTCCATCTCTCTACACAGTCATTGTCTCTGTCTCTACCGTCCATCTCTCTACACAGTCACTGTCTCTGTCTCTACCGTCAATCTCTCTACACAGTCACTGTCTCTGTCTCTACCGTCCATCTCTTTACCGTCCATCTCTACACTGTCCTCTGTCTCTACCGTCCATCTCCACACTGTCTCTGTCTCTACCGTCCATCTCTCTACCGTCCATCTTTACACTGTCTCTGTCTCTACCATCCATCTCTCTACACAGTCACTGTCTCTGTCTCTACCGTCCATCTCTCTACACAGTCACTGTCTCTCTCTCTGTCTCTACCGTCCATCTCTCTACACAGTCACTGTCTCTGTCTCTACCGTCCATCTCTCTACACAGTCACTGTCTTTGTCTCTACCGTCCATCTCTCTACACAGTCACTGTCTCTGTCTCTACCGTCCATCTCTCTACACAGTCACTGTCTCTACCGTCCATCTCTCTACACAGTCACTGTCTCTGTCTCTACCATCCATCTCTCTACACAGTCACTGTCTCTACCGTCCATCTCTCTACAGTCATTGTCTCTGTTTCTACCGTCCATCTCTCTACACAGTCATTGTCTCTGTCTCTACCGTCCATCTCTCTACACAGTCACTGTCTCTGTCTCTACCGTCCATCTCTCTACACAGTTACTGTCTCTGTCTCTACCATCCATCTCTCGTCACTGTCTCTGTCTCTACCGTCCATCTCTCTACACAGTCACTGTCTCTGTCTCTACCGTCCATCTCTCTACACAGTCACTGTCTCTGTCTCTACCGTCAATCTCTCTACACAGTCACTGTCTCTGTCTCCTCCGTCCATCTCTCTACACAGTCATTGTCTCTGTTTCTACCGTCCAACTCTCTACACAGTCACTGTCTCTGTCTCTACCGTCCATCTCTCTACCGTCCATCTTTACACTGTCTCTGTCTCTACCATCCATCTCTCTACACAGTCACTGTCTCTGTCTCTACTATCCATCTCTCTACACAGTCACTGTCTCTACCGTCCATCTCTCTACAGTCATTGTCTCTGTTTCTACCGTCCATCTCTCTACACAGTCATTGTCTCTGTCTCTACCGTCCATCTCTCTACACAGTCACTGTCTCTGTCTCTACCGTCCATCTCTCTACACAGTCACTGTCTCTCTCTCTGTCTCTACCGTCCATCTCTCTACACAGTCACTGTCTCTGTCTCTACCGTCCATCTCTCTACACAGTCACTGTCTCTGTCTCTACCGTCCATCTCTCTACACAGTCACTGTCTCTACCGTCCATCTCTCTACACAGTCATTGTCTCTGTCTCTACCGTCCATCTCTCTACACAGTCACTGTCTCAGTCTCTACCGTCCATCTCTCTACACAGTCATTGTCTCTGTCTCTACCGTCCATCTCTCTCTACAGTCACTTTCTCTACCGTCCATCTCTCTACACAGTCACTGTCTCTGTCTCTAACGTCCATCTCTCTACACAGTCACTGTCTCTGTCTCTACCGTCCATCTCTCTACACAGTCTCTGTCTCTACCGTCCATCTCTCTACACAGTCACTGTCTCTGTCTCTAACGTCCATCTCTCTACACAGTCACCATCTCTGTCTCTACCATCCATCTCTCTACACAGTCACTGTCTCTACCGTCCATCTCTCTACAGTCATTGTCTCTGTTTCTACCGTCCATCTCTCTACACTGTCATTGTCTCTGTCTCTACCGTCCATCTCTCTACACAGTCACTGTCTCTGTCTCTACCATCCATCTCTCTACACAGTCACTGTCTCTGTCTCTACCGTCCATCTCTCTACACAGTCACTGTCTCTGTCTCTACCGTCCATCTCTCTACACAGTCACTGTCTCTGTCTCTACCATCAATCTCTCTACACAGTCACTGTCTCTGTCTCTACCGTCCATCTCTTTACCGTCCATCTCTACACTGTCTCTGTCTCTACCGTCCATCTCTCTACCGTCCATCTTTACACTGTCTCTGTCTCTACCATCCATCTCTCTACACGTCACTGTCTCTGTCTCTACCATCCATCTCTCTACACAGTCACTGTCTCTACCGTCCATCTCTCCTACAGTCATTGTCTCTGTTTCTACCGGTCATCTCTCTACACAGTCATTGTCTCTGTCTCTACCGTCCATCTCTCTACACAGTTCACTGTCTCTCTCTCTGCTCTACCGTCCATCTCTCTACACAGTCACTGTCTCTGTCTCTACCGTCCATCTCTCTACACAGTCACTTCTCTGTCTCTACCGTCCATCTCTCTACACAGTCACTGTCTCTATCTCTCTACACAGTCATTGTCTCTGTCTCTACCGTCCATCTCTCTACACAGTCACTGTCTCTGTCTCTACCGTCCATCTCTCTACCAGTCATTGTCTATGTCTCTACGTCCATCTCTCTCTACAGTCACTTTCTGTACCGTCCATCTCTCTACACAGTCACTGTCTCTGTCTCTACTGTCCATCTCTCTACACAGTCTCTGTCTCTACCGTCCATCTCTCTATACACAGTCACTGTCTCGTCTCTACCATCCATCTCTCTACACAGTCACTGTCTCTGTCTCTACCATCCATCTCTCTACACAGTCACTGTCTCTGTCTCTACATCATCTCTCTACACAGTCATTGTCACTGTCTCTGTCTCTACCGTCCATCTCTCTACACAGTCACTGTCTCTGTCTCTACCATCCATCTCTCTACACAGTCACTGTCTCTGTCTCTACCATCCATCTCTCTACACAGTCACTGTCTCTGTCTCTACCATCCATCTCTCTACACAGTCATTGTCACTGGTCTCTGTCTCTACCGTCCATCTCTCTACACAGTCACTGTCTCTGTCTCTACCGTCCATCTCTCTACACAGTCACTGTCTCTGTCTCTACCGTCCATCTCTCTACACAGTCACTGTCTCTGTCTCTACCGTCCATCTCTCTACACAGTCTCTGTCTCTACCGTCCATCTCTCTACACAGTCACTGTCTCTGTCTCTACCGTCCATCTCTCTACACAGTCACTGTCTCTGTCTCTACCATCCATCTCTCTACACAGTCACTGTCACTGTCTCTGTCTCTACCGTCCATCTCTCTACACAGTCACTGTCTCTGTCTCTACCGTCCATCTCTCTACACAGTCTCTGTCTCTACCGTCCATCTCTCTACACAGTCACTGTCTCTGTCTCTACCATCCATCTCTCTACACAGTCACTGTCTCTGTCTCTACCGTCCATCTCTCTACACAGTCACTGTCTCTACCGTCCATCTCTCTACACAGTCACTGTCTCTGTCTCTACCGTCCATCTCTCTACACAGTCACTGTCTCTGTCTCTACCGTCCATCTCTCTACACAGTCATTGTCTCTGTCTCTACCGTCCATCTCTCTACACAGTCACTGTCTCTGTCTCTACCGTCCATCTCTCTACACAGTCATTGTCTCTGTCTCTACCGTCCATCTCTCTACACAGTCACTTTCTCTACCGTCCATCTCTCTACACAGTCACTGTCTCTGTCTCTACCGTCCATCTCTCTACACAGTCACTGTCTCTGTCTCTACCGTCCATCTCTCTACACAGTCACTGTCTCTGTCTCTACCGTCCATCTCTCTACACAGTCACTGTCTCTGTCTCTACCGTCCATCTCTCTACACAGTCACTGTCTCTGTCTCTACCGTCCATCTCTCTACACAGTCACTGTCTCTGTCTCTACCGTCCATCTCTCTACCGTCCATCTGTCACTGTCTCTGTCTCTACCGTCCATCTCTCTACACAGTCACTGTCTCTGTCTCTACCATCCATCTCTCTACACAGTCTCTGTCTCTACCGTCCATCTCTCTACACAGTCACTGTCTCTGTCTCTACCGTCCATCTCTCTACACAGTCACTGTCTCTGTCTCTACCGTCCATCTCTCTACACAGTCACTGTCTCTGTCTCTACCGTCCATCTCTCTACACAGTCACTGTCTCTGTCTCTACCGTCCATCTCTCTACACAGTCACTGTCTCTGTCTCTACCGTCCATCTCTCTACACAGTCACTGTCTCTGTCTCTACCATCCATCTCTCTACACAGTCACTGTCTCTGTCTCTACCATCCATCTCTCTACACAGTCACTGTCTCTACCGTCCATCTCTCTACAGTCATTGTCTCTGTTTCTACCGTCCATCTCTCTACACAGTCATTGTCTCTGTCTCTACCGTCCATCTCTCTACACAGTCACTGTCTCTGTCTCTACCGTCCATCTCTCTACACAGTCACTGTCTCTGTCTCTACCGTCCATCTCTCTACACAGTCACTGTCTCTGTCTCTACCGTCCATCTCTCTACACAGTCACTGTCTCTGTCTCTACCGTCCATCTCTCTACACAGTCACTGTCTCTGTCTCTACCGTCCATCTCTACCGTACACTCTCACTGTCTCTGTCTCTACCGTCCATCTCTCTACACAGTCTCTGTCTCTACCGTCCATCTCTCTACACAGTCACTGTCTCTGTCTCTACCGTCCATCTCTCTACACAGTCACTGTCTCTGTCTCTACCGTCCATCTCTCTACACAGTCACTGTCTCTGTCTCTACCGTCCATCTCTCTACACAGTCACTGTCTCTGTCTCTACCGTCCATCTCTCTACACAGTCACTGTCTCTGTCTCTACCGTCCATCTCTCTACACAGTCACTGTCTCTGTCTCTACCGTCCATCTCTCTACACAGTCACTGTCTCTACCGTCCATCTCTCTACACAGTCACTGTCTCTGTCTCTACCGTCCATCTCTCTACAGTCAGTCTCTGTCTCTACCGTCCATCTCTCTACACAGTCATTGTCTCTGTCTCTACCGTCCATCTCTCTACACAGTCACTGTCTCTGTCTCTACCGTCCATCTCTCTACACAGTCACTGTCTCTGTCTCTACCGTCCATCTCTCTACACAGTCACTGTCTCTGTCTCTACCGTCCATCTCTCTACACAGTCACTGTCTCTGTCTCTACCGTCCATCTCTCTACACAGTCACTGTCTCTGTCTCTACCGTCCATCTCTCTACACAGTCTCTGTCTCTACCGTCCATCTCTCTACACAGTCACTGTCTCTGTCTCTACCGTCCATCTCTCTACACAGTCACTGTCTCTGTCTCTACCGTCCATCTCTCTACACAGTCTCTGTCTCTACCGTCCATCTCTCTACAGTCACTGTCTCTGTCTCTACCGTCCATCTCTCTACACAGTCACTGTCTCTGTCTCTACCGTCCATCTCTCTACACAGTCACTGTCTCTACCGTCCATCTCTCTACAGTCATTGTCTCTGTCTCTACCGTCCATCTCTCTACACAGTCACTGTCTCTGTCTCTACCGTCCATCTCTCTACACAGTCACTGTCTCTGTCTCTACCGTCCATCTCTCTACACAGTCACTGTCTCTGTCTCTACCGTCCATCTCTCTACACAGTCACTGTCTCTGTCTCTACCGTCCATCTCTCTACACAGTCACTGTCTCTGTCTCTACCGTCCATCTCTCTACACAGTCACTGTCTCTGTCTCTACCGTCCATCTCTCTACACAGTCCATCTCTACACTGTCTCTGTCTCTACCGTCCATCTCTCTACCGTCCATCTTTACACTGTCTCTGTCTCTACCGTCCATCTCTCTACACAGTCACTGTCTCTGTCTCTACCATCCATCTCTCTACACAGTCACTGTCTCACAGTCATTCTCTGTCTCTACCGTCCATCTCTCTACACAGTCACTGTCTCTGTCTCTACCGTCCATCTCTCTACACAGTCACTGTCTCTGTCTCTACCGTCCATCTCTCTACACAGTCACTGTCACTGTCTCTGTCTCTACCGTCCATCTCTCTACACAGTCACTGTCTCTGTCTCTACCGTCCATCTCTCTACACAGTCACTGTCTCTGTCTCTACCGTCCATCTCTCTACACAGTCACTGTCTCTGTCTCTACCGTCCATCTCTCTACACAGTCACTGTCTCTGTCTCTACCGTCCATCTCTCTACACAGTCACTGTCTCTGTCTCTACCGTCCATCTCTCTACACAGTCATTGTCTCTGTCTCTACCGTCCATCTCTCTACACAGTCACTGTCTCTGTCTCTACCGTCCATCTCTCTACACAGTCACTGTCTCTGTCTCTACCGTCCATCTCTCTACACAGTCACTGTCTCTGTCTCTACCGTCCATCTCTCTACACAGTCACTGTCTCTGTCTCTACCGTCCATCTCTCTACACAGTCTCTGTCTCTACCGTCCATCTCTCTACACAGTCACTGTCTCTGTCTCTACCGTCCATCTCTCTACACAGTCACTGTCTCTGTCTCTACCGTCCATCTCTCTACACAGTCACTGTCTCTGTCTCTACCGTCCATCTCTCTACACAGTCATTGTCACTGTCTCTGTCTCTACCGTCCATCTCTCTACACAGTCACTGTCTCTGTCTCTACCCTCCATCTCTCTACACAGTCACTGTCTCTACCGTCCATCTCTCTACACAGTCACTGTCTCTGTCTCTACCGTCCATCTCTCTACACAGTCTCTGTCTCTACCGTCCATCTCTCTACACAGTCACTGTCTCTGTCTCTACCATCCATCTCTCTACACAGTCACTGTCTCTGTCTCTACCATCCATCTCTCTACACAGTCACTGTCTCTGTCTCTACCGTCCATCTCTCTACACAGTCACTGTCTCTGTCTCTACCGTCCATCTCTCTACACAGTCACTGTCTCTGTCTCTACCATCCATCTCTCTACACAGTCTCTGTCTCTACCGTCCATCTCTCTACACAGTCACACTGTCTCTGTCTCTACCATCCATCTCTCTACACAGTCACTGTCTCTGTCTCTACCGTCCATCTCTCTACACAGTCACTGTCTCTACCGTCCATCTCTCTACACAGTCATTGTCTCTGTCTCTACCGTCCATCTCTCTACACAGTCACTGTCTCTGTCTCTACCGTCCATCTCTCTACACAGTCACTGTCTCTGTCTCTACCGTCCATCTCTCTACACAGTCACTGTCTCTGTCTCTGTCTCTACCGTCCTCTCTACACAGTCACTGTCTCTGTCTCTACCGTCCATCTCTCTACACAGTCACTGTCTCTGTCTCTACCGTCCATCTCTCTACACAGTCACTGTCTCTGTCTCTACCGTCCATCTCTCTACACAGTCACTGTCTCTACCGTCCATCTCTCTACACAGTCACTGTCTCTGTCTCTACCGTCCATCTCTCTACACAGTCACTGTCTCTACCGTCCATCTCTCTACACAGTCACTGTCTCTGTCTCTACCGTCCATCTCTCTACACAGTCACTGTCTCTGTCTCTACCGTCCATCTCTCTACACAGTCATTGTCTCTGTCTCTACCGTCCATCTCTCTACACAGTCACTGTCTCTGTCTCTACCGTCCATCTCTCTACACAGTCACTGTCTCTGTCTCTACCGTCCATCTCTCTACACAGTCACTGTCTCTGTCTCTACCGTCCATCTCTCTACACAGTCACTGTCTCTGTCTCTACCGTCCATCTCTCTACACAGTCACTGTCTCTGTCTCTACCGTCCATCTCTCTACACAGTCACTTGTCTCTACCGTCCATCTCTCTACACAGTCACTGTCTCTGTCTCTACCGTCCATCTCTCTACACAGTCACTGTCTCTGTCTCTACCGTCCATCTCTCTACACAGTCAGTCTCTGTCTCTACCGTCCATCTCTCTACACAGTCACTGTCTCTGTCTCTACCGTCCATCTCTCTACACAGTCACTGTCTCTGTCTCTACCATCCATCTCTCTACACAGTCACTGTCTCTGTCTCTACCGTCCATCTCTCTACACAGTCACTGTCTCTGTCTCTACCGTCCATCTCTCTACACAGTCTCTGTCTCTACCGTCCATCTCTCTACACAGTCACTGTCTCTGTCTCTACCGTCCATCTCTCTACACAGTCACTGTCTCTGTCTCTACCGTCCATCTCTCTACACAGTCACTGTCTCTGTCTCTACCGTCCATCTCTCTACACAGTCACTGTCTCTGTCTCTACCGTCCATCTCTCTACACAGTCACTGTCTCTGTCTCTACCGTCCATCTCTCTACACAGTCACTGTCTCTGTCTCTACCGTCCATCTCTCTACACAGTCACTGTCTCTGTCTCTACCGTCCATCTCTCTACACAGTCACTGTCTCTGTCTCTACCGTCCATCTCTCTACACAGTCACTGTCTCTACCGTCCATCTCTCTACACAGTCACTGTCTCTGTCTCTACCGTCCATCTCTCTACACAGTCACTGTCTCTGTCTCTACCGTCCATCTCTCTACACAGTCACTGTCTCTGTCTCTACCGTCCATCTCTCTACACAGTCACTGTCACTGTCTCTGTCTCTACCGTCCATCTCTCTACACAGTCACTGTCTCTGTCTCTACCGTCCATCTCTCTACACAGTCACTGTCTCTGTCTCTACCGTCCATCTCTCTACACAGTCACTGTCTCTGTCTCTACCGTCCATCTCTCTACACAGTCACTGTCTCTGTCTCTACCGTCCATCTCTCTACACAGTCACTGTCTCTGTCTCTACCGTCCATCTCTCTACACAGTCACTGTCTCTGTCTCTACCGTCCATCTCTCTACACAGTCACTGTCTCTGTCTCTACCGTCCATCTCTCTACACAGTCACTGTCTCTGTCTCTACCGTCCATCTCTCTACACAGTCACTGTCTCTGTCTCTACCGTCCATCTCTCTACACAGTCACTGTCTCTGTCTCTACCGTCCATCTCTCTACACAGTCACTGTCTCTGTCTCTACCGTCCATCTCTCTACACAGTCACTGTCTCTGTCTCTACCGTCCATCTCTCTACACAGTCACTGTCTCTACCGTCCATCTCTCTACACAGTCACTGTCTCTGTCTCTGTCTCTACCGTCCATCTCTCTACACAGTCACTGTCTCTGTCTCTACCATCCATCTCTCTACACAGTCACTGTCTCTGTCTCTACCGTCCATCTCTCTACACAGTCACTGTCTCTGTCTCTACCGTCCATCTCTCTACACAGTCACTGTCTCTGTCTCTACCGTCCATCTCTCTACACAGTCACTGTCTCTGTCTCTACCGTCCATCTCTCTACACAGTCACTGTCTCTGTCTCTACCGTCCATCTCTCTACACAGTCACTGTCTCTGTCTCTACCGTCCATCTCTCTACACAGTCACTGTCTCTGTCTCTACCGTCCATCTCTCTACACAGTCACTGTCTCTGTCTCTACCGTCCATCTCTCTACACAGTCACTGTCTCTGTCTCTACCGTCCATCTCTCTACACAGTCACTGTCTCTGTCTCTACCGTCCATCTCTCTACACAGTCACTGTCTCTGTCTCTACCGTCCATCTCTCTACACAGTCTCTACCGTCCATCTCTCTACACAGTCACTGTCTCTGTCTCTACCGTCCATCTCTCTACACAGTCACTGTCTCTGTCTCTACCGTCCATCTCTCTACACAGTCACTGTCTCTGTCTCTACCGTCCATCTCTCTACACAGTCACTGTCTCTGTCTCTACCGTCCATCTCTCTACACAGTCACTGTCTCTGTCTCTACCGTCCATCTCTCTACACAGTCACTGTCTCTGTCTCTACCGTCCATCTCTCACAGTCACTGTCTCTGTCTCTACCGTCCATCTCTCTACACAGTCACTGTCTCTGTCTCTACCGTCCATCTCTCTACACAGTCACTGTCTCTGTCTCTACCGTCCATCTCTCTACACAGTCACTGTCTCTGTCTCTACCGTCCATCTCTCTACACAGTCACTGTCTCTGTCTCTACCGTCCATCTCTCTACACAGTCACTGTCTCTGTCTCTACCGTCCATCTCTCTACACAGTCACTGTCTCTGTCTCTACCGTCCATCTCTCTACACAGTCACTGTCTCTGTCTCTACCGTCCATCTCTCTACACAGTCACTGTCTCTGTCTCTACCGTCCATCTCTCTACACAGTCACTGTCTCTGTCTCTACCATCCATCTCTCTACACAGTCACTGTCTCTGTCTCTACCATCCATCTCTCTACACAGTCACTGTCTCTGTCTCTACCGTCCATCTCTCTACACAGTCACTGTCTCTGTCTCTACCGTCCATCTCTCTACACAGTCACTGTCTCTGTCTCTACCGTCCATCTCTCTACACAGTCACTGTCTCTGTCTCTACCGTCCATCTCTCTACACAGTCACTGTCTCTGTCTCTACCGTCCATCTCTCTACACAGTCACTGTCTCTGTCTCTACCGTCCATCTCTCTACACAGTCACTGTCTCTGTCTCTACCGTCCATCTCTCTACACAGTCACTGTCTCTATCTCTCTACACAGTCATTGTCTCTGTCTCTACCGTCCATCTCTCTACACAGTCACTGTCTCTGTCTCTACCGTCCATCTCTCTTACACAGTCATTGTCTCTGTCTCTACGTCCATATCTCTCTACAGTCACTTTCTGTACCGTCCATTCTCTCTACACAGTCACTGTCTCTGTCTCTACTGTCCATCTCTCTACACAGTCCTCGTCTCTACCGTCCATCTCTCTCACAGTCACTGTCTCTGTCTCTACCATCCATCTCTCTACACAGTCACTGTCTCTGTCTCTACCAATCCATCTCTCTACACAGTCACTGTCTCTGTCTCTACCATCACATCTCTCTACACAGTCATTGTCACTGTCTCTGTCTCTACCGTCCATCTCTCTACACAGTCACTGTCTCTGTCTCTACCATCCATCTCTCTACACAGTCACTGTCTCTGTCTCTACCATCCATCTCTCTACACAGTCACTGTCTCTGTCTCTACCATCCCATCTCTCTACACAGTCATTGTCACTGTCTCTGTCTCTACCGTCCATCTCTCTACACAGTCCTGTCTCTGTCTTTACCCTCCATCTCTCTACACAGTCATTGTCACTGTCTCTACCGTCCATCTCTCTACACAGTCAATGTCTCTGTCTCTACCGTCCATCTCTCTACATTGTCTCTGTCTCTACCGTCCATCTCTCTACACAGTCACTGTCTCTGTCTCTCTACCATCCATCTCTCTACACAGTCACTGTCTCTGTCTCTACCATCCATCTCTCTACACAGTCACTGGTCTCTACCGTCCATCTCTCTACAGTCATTGTCTCTGTTTCTACCGTCCATCTCTCTACACAGTCATTGTCTCTGTCTCTACCGTCCATCTCTCTACACAGTCACTGTCTCTGTCTCTACCGTCCATCTCTCTACACAGTCACTGTCTCTCTCTCTGTCTCTACCGTCCATCTCTCTACACAGTCACTGTCTCTGTCTCTACCGTCCATCTCTCTACACAGTCACTGTCTCTGTCTCTACCGTCCATCTCTCTACACAGTCACTGTCTCTACCGTCCATCTCTCTACACAGTCATTGTCTCTGTCTCTACCGTCCATCTCTCTACACAGTCACTGTCTCAGTCTCTACCGTCCATCTCTCTACACAGTCATTGTCTCTGTCTCTACCGTCCATCTCTCTCTACAGTCACTTTCTCTACCGTCCATCTCTCTACACAGTCACTGTCTCTGTCTCTAACGTCCATCTCTCTACACAGTCACTGTCTCTGTCTCTACCGTCCATCTCTCTACACAGTCTCTGTCTCTACCGTCCATCTCTCTACACAGTCACTGTCTCTGTCTCTAACGTCCATCTCTCTACACAGTCACCATCTCTGTCTCTACCATCCATCTCTCTACACAGTCACTGTCTCTACCGTCCATCTCTCTACAGTCATTGTCTCTGTTTCTACCGTCCATCTCTCTACACAGTCATTGTCTCTGTCTCTACCGTCCATCTCTCATACACAGTCACTGTCTCTGTCTCTACCATCCATCTCTCTACACAGTCACTGTCTCTGTCTCTACCGTTCCATCTCTCTACACAGTCACTGTCTCTGTCTCTACCGTCCATCTCTCTACACAGTCACTGTCTCTGTCTCTACCATCAATCTCTCTACACAGTCACTGTCTCGGTCTCTACCGTCCATCTCTTTACCGTCCATCTCTACACTGTCTCTGTCTCTACCGTCCATCTCTCTACCGTCCATCTTTACACTGTCTCTGTCTCTACCATCCATCTCTCTACACAGTCACTGTCTCTGTCTCTACCATCCATCTCTCTACACAGTCACTGTCTCTACCGTCCATCTCTCTACAGTCATTGTCTCTGTTCTCTACCGTCCATCTCTCTACACAGTCATTGTCTCTGTCTCTAACCGTCCATCTCTCTACACAGTCACTGTCTCTGTCTCTACCGTCCATCTCTCTACACAGTCACTGTCTCTCTCTCTGTCTCTACCGTCCATCTCTCTACACAGTCACTGTCTCTGTCTCTAACCGTCCATCTCTCTACACAGTCACTTTCTCTGTCTCTACCGTCCATCTCTCTACACAGTCACTGTCTCTATCTCTCTACACAGTCATTGTCTCTGTCTCTACCGTCCATCTCTCTACACAGTCACTGTCTCTGTCTCTACCGTCCATCTCTCTACACAGTCATTGTCTCTGTCTCTACCGTCCATCTCTCTCTACAGTCACTTTCTGTACCGTCCATCTCTCTACACAGTCACTGTCTCTGTCTCTACTGTCCATCTCTCTACACAGTCTCTGTCTCTACCGTCCATCTCTCTACACAGTCACTGTCTCTGTCTCTACCATCCATCTCTCTACACAGTCACTGTCTCTGTCTCTACCATCCATCTCTCTACACAGTCACTGTCTCTGTCTCTACCATCCATCTCTCTACACAGTCATTGTCACTGTCTCTGTCTCTACCGTCCATCTCTCTACACAGTCACTGTCTCTGTCCTCTACCATCCATCTCTCTACACAGTCACTGTCTCTGTCTCTACCATCCATCTCTCTACACAGTCACTGTCTCTGTCTCTACCATCCATCTCTCTACACAGTCATTGTCACTGTCTCTGTCTCTACCGTCCATCTCTCTACACAGTCACTGTCTCTGTCTTTACCCTCCATCTCTCTACACAGTCATTGTCACTGTCTCTACCGTCCATCTCTCTACACAGTCAATGTCTCTGTCTCTACCGTCCATCTCTCTACACAGTCTCTGTCTCTACCGTCCATCTCTCTACACAGTCACTGTCTCTGTCTCTACCATCCATCTCTCTACACAGTCACTGTCTCTGTCTCTACCATCCATCTCTCTACACAGTCACTGTCACTGTCTCTGTCTCTACCGTCCATCTCTCTACACAGTCACTGTCTCTGTCTCTACCTTCCATCTCTCTACACAGTCTCTGTCTCTACCGTCTATCTCTCTACACAGTCACTGTCTCTGTCTCTACCATCCATCTCTCTACACAGTCACTGTCTCTGTCTCTACCGTCCATCTCTCTACACAGTCAATGTCTCTGTCTCTACCGTCCATCTCTCTACACAGTCTCTGTTTCTACCGTCCATCTCTCTACACAGTCATTGTCTCTGTCTCTACCGTCCATCTCTCTCTACAGTCACTTTCTCTACCGTCCATCTCTCTACACAGTCACTGTCTCTGTCTCTACTGTCCATCTCTCTACACAGTCTCTGTCTCTACCGTCCATCTCTCTACACAGTCACTGTCTCTGTCTCTACCATCCTTCTCTCTACACAGTCACTGTCTCTGTCTCTACCATCCATCTCTCTACACAGTCACTGTCTCTGTCTCTACCATCCATCTCTCTACACAGTCATTGTCACTGTCTCTGTCTCTACCGTCCATCTCTACACAGTCACTGTCTCTGTCTCTACCATCCATCTCTCTACACAGTCACTGTCTCTGTCTCTACCATCCATCTCTCTACACAGTCACTGTCTCTGTCTCTACCATCCATCTCTCTACACAGTCATTGTCACTGTCTCTGTCTCTACCGTCCATCTCTCTACACAGTCACTGTCTCTGTCTTTACCCTCCATCTCTCTACACAGTCATTGTCACTGTCTCTACCGTCCATCTCTCTACACAGTCAATGTCTCTGTCTCTACCGTCCATCTCTCTACACAGTCTCTGTCTCTACCGTCCATCTCTCTACACAGTCACTGTCTCTGTCTCTACCATCCATCTCTCTACACAGTCACTGTCTCTGTCTCTACCATCCATCTCTCTACACAGTCACTGTCACTGTCTCTGTCTCTACCGTCCATCTCTCTACACAGTCACTGTCTCTGTCTCTACCGTCCATCTCTCTACACAGTCTCTGTCTCTACCGTCTATCTCTCTACACAGTCACTGTCTCTGTCTCTACCATCCATCTCTCTACACAGTCACTGTCTCTGTCTCTACCATCCATCTCTCTACACAGT
Organism: Oncorhynchus kisutch; assembly: GCF_002021735.2. NCBI lineage: Eukaryota > Metazoa > Chordata > Actinopteri > Salmoniformes > Salmonidae > Oncorhynchus > Oncorhynchus kisutch. The sequence goes on along the minus strand of NC_034186.2, from coordinate 19,427,242 downwards.
CACTGTCTCTACCGATCATCTCTCTACAGTCATTGTCTCTGTTTCTACCGTCCATCTCTCTACACAGTCATTGTCTCTGTCTCTACCGTCCATCTCTCTACACAGTCACTGTCTCTGTCTCTACCGTCCATCTCTCTACACAGTCACTGTCTCTGTCTCTACCGTCCATCTCTCTACACAGTCATTGTCTCTGTCTCTACCGTCCATCTCTCTACACAGTCACTGTCTCTGTCTCTACCGTCCATCTCTCTACACAGTCACTGTCTCTGTCTCTACCGTCAATCTCTCTACACAGTCACTGTCTCTGTCTCTACCGTACATCTCTTTACCGTCCATCTCTACACTGTCTCTGTCTCTACCGTCCATCTCCACACTGTCTCTGTCTCTACCGTCCATCTCTCTACACAGTCTCTGTCTCTACCGTCCATCTCTCTACACAGTCACTGTCTCTGTCTCTACCATCCATCTCTCTACACAGTCACTGTCTCTGTCTCTACCATCCATCTCTCTACACAGTCACTGTCACTGTCTCTGTCTCTACCGTCCATCTCTCTACACAGTCACTGTCTCTGTCTCTACCGTCCATCTCTCTACACAGTCTCTGTCTCTACCGTCTATCTCTCTACACAGTCACTGTCTCTGTCTCTACCATCCATCTCTCTACACAGTCACTGTCTCTGTCTCTACCATCCATCTCTCTACACAGTCACTGTCTCTACCGTCCATCTCTCTACAGTCATTGTCTCTGTTTCTACCGTCCATCTCTCTACACAGTCATTGTCTCTGTCTCTACCGTCCATCTCTCTACACAGTCACTGTCTCTGTCTCTACCGTCCATCTCTCTACACAGTCACTGTCTCTGTCTCTACCGTCCATCTCTCTACACAGTCATTGTCTCTGTCTCTACCGTCCATCTCTCTACACAGTCACTGTCTCTGTCTCTACCGTCAATCTCTCTACACAGTCACTGTCTCTGTCTCTACCGTCCATCTCTTTACCGTCCATCTCTACACTGTCTCTGTCTCTACCGTCCATCTCCACACTGTCTCTGTCTCTACCGTCCATCTCTCTACCGTCCATCTTTACACTGTCTCTGTCTCTACCATCCATCTCTCTACACAGTCACTGTCTCTGTCTCTACCGTCCATCTCTCTACACAGTCACTGTCTCTCTCTCTGTCTCTACCGTCCATCTCTCTACACAGTCACTGTCTCTGTCTCTACCGTCCATCTCTCTACACAGTCACTGTCTTTGTCTCTACCGTCCATCTCTCTACACAGTCACTGTCTCTGTCTCTACCGTCCATCTCTCTACACAGTCACTGTCTCTACCGTCCATCTCTCTACACAGTCACTGTCTCTGTCTCTACCATCCATCTCTCTACACAGTCACTGTCTCTACCGTCCATCTCTCTACAGTCATTGTCTCTGTTTCTACCGTCCATCTCTCTACACAGTCATTGTCTCTGTCTCTACCGTCCATCTCTCTACACAGTCACTGTCTCTGTCTCTACCGTCCATCTCTCTACACAGTCACTGTCTCTGTCTCTACCGTCCATCTCTCTACACAGTCACTGTCTCTGTCTCTACCGTCCATCTCTCTACACAGTCATTGTCTCTGTCTCTACCGTCCATCTCTCTACACAGTCACTTTCTCTACCGTCCATCTCTCTACACAGTCACTGTCTCTGTCTCTACCGTCCATCTCTCTACACAGTCACTGTCTCTGTCTCTACCGTCCATCTCTCTACACAGTCTCTGTCTCTACCGTCCATCTCTCTACACAGTCACCGTCTCTGTCTCTACCATCCATCTCTCTACACAGTCACTGTCTCTGTCTCTACCATCCATCTCTCTACACAGTCACTGTCTCTACCGTCCATCTCTCTACAGTCATTGTCTCTGTTTCTACCGTCCATCTCTCTACACAGTCATTGTCTCTGTCTCTACCGTCCATCTCTCTACACAGTCACTGTCTCTGTCTCTACCGTCCATCTCTCTACACAGTCACTGTCTCTGTCTCTACCGTCCATCTCTCTACACAGTCACTGTCTCTCTCTCTACCGTCCATCTCTCTACACAGTCACTGTCTCTGTCTCTACCGTCAATCTCTCTACACAGTCACTGTCTCTGTCTCTACCGACCATCTCTTTACCGTCCATCTCTACACTGTCTCTGTCTCTACCGTCCATCTCTCTACCGTCCATCTTTACACTGTCTCTGTCTCTACCATCCATCTCTCTACACAGTCACTGTCTCTGTCTCTACCATCCATCTCTCTACACAGTCACTGTCTCTACAGTCATTGTCTCTGTTTCTAATGTCCATCTCTCTACACAGTCATTGTCTCTGTCTCTACCGTCCATCTCTCTACACAGTCACTGTCTCTGTCTCTACCGTCCATCTCTCTACACAGTCACTGTCTCTCTCTCTGTCTCTACCGTCCATCTCTCTACACAGTCACTGTCTCTGTCTCTACCGTCCATCTCTCTACACAGTCACTGTCTCTGTCTCTACCGTCCATCTCTCTACACAGTCACTGTCTCTGTCTCTACCGTCCATCTCTCTACACAGTCATTGTCTCTGTCTCTACCGTCCATCTCTCTACACAGTCACTGTCTCTGTCTCTACCGTCCATCTCTCTACACAGTCATTGTCTCTGTCTCTACCGTCCATCTCTCTCTACAGTCACTTTCTCTACCGTCCATCTCTCTACACAGTCACTGTCTCTGTCTCTACCGTCCATCTCTCTACACAGTCATTGTCACTGTCTCTACCGTAGATCTCTCTACACAGTCACTGTCTCTGTCTCTACTATCCATCTCTCTACACAGTCTCTGTCTCTACCGTCCATCTCTCTACACAGTCACTGTCTCTGTCTCTACCATCCATCTCTCTACACAGTCACTGTCTCTGTCTCTACCATCCATCTCTCTACACAGTCACTGTCTCTGTCTCTACCATCCATCTCTCTACACAGTCATTGTCACTGTCTCTGTCTCTACCGTCCATCTCTCTACACAGTCACTGTCTCTGTCTCTACCCTCCATCTCTCTACACAGTCATTGTCACTGTCTCTACCGTCCATCTCTCTACACAGTCAATGTCTCTGTCTCTACCGTCCATCTCTCTACATTGTCTCTGTCTCTACCGTCCATCTCTCTACACAGTCACTGTCTCTGTCTCTACCATCCATCTCTCTACACAGTCACTGTCTCTGTCTCTACCATCCATCTCTCTACACAGTCACTGTCACTGTCTCTGTCTCTACCGTCTATCTCTCTACACAGTCACTGTCTCTGTCTCTACCATCCATCTCTCTACACAGTCACTGTCTCTTTCTCTACCATCCATCTCTCCACACTGTCTCTGTCTCTACCGTCCATCTCTCTACCGTCCATCTTTACACTGTCTCTGTCTCTACCATCCATCTCTCTACACAGTCACTGTCTCTGTCTCTACCATCCATCTCTCTACACAGTCACTGTCTCTACCGTCCATCTCTCTACAGTCATTGTCTCTGTTTCTACCGTCCATCTCTCTACACAGTCATTGTCTCTGTCTCTACCGTCCATCTCTCTACACAGTCACTGTCTCTGTCTCTACCGTCCATCTCTCTACACAGTCACTGTCTCTCTCTCTGTCTCTACCGTCCATCTCTACACAGTCACTGTCTCTGTCTCTACCGTTCATCTCTCTACACAGTCACTGTCTTTGTCTCTACCGTCCATCTCTCTACACAGTCACTGTCTCTGTCTCTACCGTCCATCTCTCTACACAGTCACTGTCTCTACCGTCCATCTCTCTACACAGTCACTGTCTCTGTCTCTACCATCCATCTCTCTACACAGTCACAGTCTCTACCGTCCATCTCTCTACACAGTCATTGTCTCTGTCTCTACCGTCCATCTCTCTACACAGTCACTGTCTCTGTCTCTACCGTCCATCTCTCTACACAGTCACTGTCTCTCTCTCTGTCTCTACCGTCCATCTCTCTACACAGTCACTGTCTCTGTCTCTACCGTCCATCTCTCTACACAGTCACTGTCTCTGTCTCTACCGTCCATCTCTCTACACATCACTGTCTCTGTCTCTACCGTCCATCTCTCTACACAGTCACTGTCTCTGTCTCTACTGTCCATCTCTCTACACAGTCATTGTCTCTGTCTCTACCGTCCATCTCTCTCTACAGTCACTTTCTCTACCGTCCATCTCTCTACACAGTCACTGTCTCTGTCTCTACCGTTCATCTCTCTACACAGTCACTGTCTTGTCTCTACCGTCCATCTCTCTACACAGTCATTGTCTCTGTCTCTACCGTCCATCTCTCTCTACAGTCACTTTTCTCTACCGTCCATCTCTCTACACAGTCACTGTCTCTGTCTCTACCATCCATCTCTCTACACAGTCATTGTCACTGTCTCTACCGTCCATCTCTCTACACAGGCACTGTCTCTGTCTCTACTGTCCATCTCTCTACACAGTCTCTGTCTCTACCGTCCATCTCCTCTACACCAGTCACTGTCTCTGTTCTCTTACCGTCCCATCTCTCGTACACAGTCGACTGTCTCTCATCATCTGTCTCTACCGTCCATCTCATCTACACAGTCACTGTCCTCGGTCTCGGACCGTTCATCTACCTCTACACAGGCACTGTCTTTGTCTCTACCGGTCCATCTCTCTACACAGTCACTGTCTCTGTCATCGTACCATCCATCATCTCTACACCAGTCACAGTCTCTACCGTCCAATCTCTGCTACACAGTCATTGTCTCGTGTCTCTACCATCCATCTCTCTACACAGGTCACTGTCTCTGTCTCTACCGTCCATCTCTCTAGCACAGTCACTGTCTCGTCTCTCTGTCTCTACCGTCCATCTCTCTACACAGTCCACTGTCTCTGTCTCTACCGTCCATCTCTCTACACCAGTCCACTGTCTCTGTCCTCTTACCGGTCATCTCTCTACACAGTCAATGTTCTCTGTCTTCTACGCGTCCATCTCTCTACACAGTCACTGTCTCTACAGTCATTGTCTCTGTTTCTACCGGTCCATCTCTCTACACAGTCACTGTCTCTGTCTCTACCGTCCATCTCTCTACACAGTCACTGTCTCTGTCTCTACCGTCCATCTCTCTACACAGTCACTCTCTCTGTCTCTACCGTCCATCTCTCTACACAGTCACTGTCTCTGTCTCTACCGTCCATCTCTCTACACAGTCACTGTCTCTGTCTCTACCGTCCATCTCTCTACACAGTCACTGTCTCTGTCTCTACCGTCCATCTCTCTACACAGTCACTGTCTCTGTCTCTACCGTCCATCTCTCTCTACAGTCACTTTCTCTACCGTCCATCTCTCTACACAGTCACTGTCTCTGTCTCTACCGTCCATCTCTCTACACAGTCACTGTCTCTGTCTCTACCGTCCATCTCTCTACACAGTCACTGTCTCTGTCTCTACCGTCCATCTCTCTACACAGTCACTGTCTCTGTCTCTACCGTCCATCTCTCTACACAGTCACTGTCTCTGTCTCTACCGTCCATCTCTCTACACAGTCACTGTCTCTGTCTCTACCGTCCATCTCTCTACACAGTCACTGTCTCTGTCTCTACCGTCCATCTCTCTACACAGTCACTGTCTCTGTCTCTACCGTCCATCTCTCTACACAGTCACTGTCTCTACCGTCCATCTCTCTACACAGTCACTGTCTCTGTCTCTACCGTCCATCTCTCTACACAGTCACTGTCTCTGTCTCTACCGTCCATCTCTCTACACAGTCACTGTCTCTGTCTCTACCGTCCATCTCTCTACACAGTCTCTGTCTCTACCGTCCATCTCTCTACACAGTCACTGTCTCTGTCTCTACCGTCCATCTCTCTACACAGTCACTGTCTCTGTCTCTACCGTCCATCTCTCTACACAGTCACTGTCTCTGTCTCTACCATCCATCTCTCTACACAGTCATTGTCACTGTCTCTGTCTCTACCGTCCATCTCTCTACACAGTCACTGTCTCTGTCTCTACCCTCCATCTCTCTACACAGTCACTGTCTCTGTCTCTACCGTCCATCTCTCTACACAGTCACTGTCTCTGTCTCTACCGTCCATCTCTCTACACAGTCACTGTCTCTGTCTCTACCGTCCATCTCTCTACACAGTCACTGTCTCTGTCTCTACCGTCCATCTCTCTACACAGTCACTGTCTCTGTCTCTACCGTCCATCTCTCTACACAGTCACTGTGTCTGTCTCTACCGTCCATCTCTCTACACAGTCACTGTCTCTGTCTCTACCGTCCATCTCCACACTGTCTCTGTCTCTACCGTCCATCTCTCTACACGTCCATCTTTACACTGTCTCTCTCTACCGTCCATCTCTCTACACAGTCACTGTCTCTGTCTCTACCGTCCATCTCTCTACACAGTCACTGTCTCTGTCTCTACCGTCCATCTCTCTACACAGTCACTGTCTCTGTCTCTACCGTCCATCTCTCTACACAGTCACTGTCTCTGTCTCTACCGTCCATCTCTCTACACAGTCACTGTCTCTGTCTCTACCGTCCATCTCTCTACACAGTCACTGTCTCTACCGTCCATCTCTCTACACAGTCACTGTCTCTGTCTCTACCGTCCATCTCTCTACACAGTCACTGTCTCTACCGTCCATCTCTCTACACAGTCACTGTCTCTGTCTCTACCGTCCATCTCTCTACACAGTCACTGTCTCTACCGTCCATCTCTCTACACAGTCACTGTCTCTGTCTCTACCGTCCATCTCTCTACACAGTCACTGTCTCTGTCTCTACCGTCCATCTCTCTACACAGTCACTGTCTCTGTCTCTACCGTCCATCTCTCTACACAGTCACTGTCTCTGTCTCTACCGTCCATCTCTCTACACAGTCACTGTCTCTGTCTCTACCGTCCATCTCTCTACACAGTCACTGTCTCTACCGTCCATCTCTCTACACAGTCACTGTCTCTGTCTCTACCGTCCATCTCTCTACACAGTCACTGTCTCTGTCTCTACCGTCCATCTCTCTACACAGTCTCTGTCTCTACCGTCCATCTCTCTACACAGTCACTGTCTCTGTCTCTACCGTCCATCTCTCTACACAGTCACTGTCTCTGTCTCTACCATCCATCTCTCTACACAGTCACTGTCTCTACCGTCCATCTCTCTACAGTCACTGTCTCTGTCTCTACCGTCCATCTCTCTACACAGTCACTGTCTCTGTCTCTACCGTCCATCTCTCTACACAGTCACTGTCTCTGTCTCTACCGTCCATCTCTCTACACAGTCACTGTCTCTGTCTCTACCGTCCATCTCTCTACACAGTCACTGTCTCTGTCTCTACCGTCCATCTCTCTACACAGTCACTGTCTCTGTCTCTACCGTCCATCTCTCTACACAGTCACTGTCTCTGTCTCTACCGTCCATCTCTTTACCGTCCATCTCTACACTGTCTCTGTCTCTACCGTCCATCTCTCTACCGTCCATCTTTACACTGTCTCTGTCTCTACCGTCCATCTCTCTACACAGTCACTGTCTCTGTCTCTACCATCCATCTCTCTACACAGTCACTGTCTCTACAGTCATTGTCTCTGTTCTACCGTCCATCTCTCTACACAGTCATTGTCTCTGTCTCTACCGTCCATCTCTCTACACAGTCACTGTCTCTGTCTCTACCGTCCATCTCTCTACACAGTCACTGTCTCTCTCTGTCTCTACCGTCCATCTCTCTACACAGTCACTGTCTCTGTCTCTACCGTCCATCTCTCTACACAGTCACTGTCTCTGTCTCTACCGTCCATCTCTCTACACAGTCACTGTCTCTATCTCTCTACACAGTCATTGTCTCTGTCTCTACCGTCCATCTCTCTACACAGTCACTGTCTCTGTCTCTACCGTCCATCTCTCTACACAGTCACTGTCTCTGTCTCTACCGTCCATCTCTCTCACAGTCACTGTCTCTACCGTCCATCTCTCTACACAGTCACTGTCTCTGTCTCTACCGTCCATCTCTCTACACAGTCACTGTCTCTGTCTCTACCGTCCATCTCTCTACACAGTCACTGTCTCTGTCTCTACCGTCCATCTCTCTACACAGTCTCTGTCTCTACCGTCCATCTCTCTACACAGTCACTGTCTCTGTCTCTACCGTCCATCTCTCTACACAGTCACTGTCTCTGTCTCTACCGTCCATCTCTCTACACAGTCACTGTCTCTGTCTCTACCGTCCATCTCTCTACACACATTGTCACTGTCTCTGTCTCTACCGTCCATCTCTCTACACAGTCACTGTCTCTGTCTCTACCGTCCATCTCTCTACACAGTCACTGTCTCTGTCTCTACCGTCCATCTCTCTACACAGTCAATGTCTCTGTCTCTACCGTCCATCTCTCTACATTGTCTCTGTCTCTACCGTCCATCTCTCTACACAGTCACTGTCTCTGTCTCTACCATCCATCTCTCTACACAGTCACTGTCTCTGTCTCTACCATCCATCTCTCTACACAGTCACTGTCTGTCTCTGTCTCTACCGTCCATCTCTCTACACAGTCACTGTCTCTGTCTCTACCATCCATCTCTCTACACAGTCACTGTCTCTGTCTCTACCATCCATCTCTCCACACTGTCTCTGTCTCTACCGTCCATCTCTCTACCGTCCATCTTTACACTGTCTCTGTCTCTACCATCCATCTCTCTACACAGTCACTGTCTCTGTCTCTACCATCCATCTCTCTACACAGTCACTGTCTCTACCGTCCATCTCTCTACAGTCATTGTCTCTGTTTCTACCGTCCATCTCTCTACACAGTCATTGTCTCTGTCTCTACCGTCCATCTCTCTACACAGTCACTGTCTCTGTCTCTACCGTCCATCTCTCTACACAGTCACTGTCTCTCTGTCTCTACCGTCCATCTCTACACAGTCACTGTCTCTGTCTCTACCGTCCATCTCTCTACACAGTCACTGTCTCTGTCTCTACCGTCCATCTCTCTACACAGTCACTGTCTCTGTCTCTACCGTCCATCTCTCTACACAGTCACTGTCTCTACCGTCCATCTCTCTACACAGTCACTGTCTCTGTCTCTACCATCCATCTCTCTACACAGTCACTGTCTCTACCGTCCATCTCTCTACACAGTCACTGTCTCTGTCTCTACCGTCCATCTCTCTACACAGTCACTGTCTCTGTCTCTACCGTCCATCTCTCTACACAGTCACTGTCTCTCTCTCTGTCTCTACCGTCCATCTCTCTACACAGTCACTGTCTCTGTCTCTACCGTCCATCTCTCTACACAGTCACTGTCTCTGTCTCTACCGTCCATCTCTCTACACAGTCACTGTCTCTGTCTCTACCGTCCATCTCTCTACACAGTCACTGTCTCTGTCTCTACCGTCCATCTCTCTACACAGTCACTGTCTCTGTCTCTACCGTCCATCTCTCTACACAGTCACTGTCTCTACCGTCCATCTCTCTACACAGTCACTGTCTCTGTCTCTACCGTCCATCTCTCTACACAGTCACTGTCTCTGTCTCTACCGTCCATCTCTCTACACAGTCACTGTCTCTGTCTCTACCGTCCATCTCTCTACACAGTCACTGTCTCTACCGTCCATCTCTCTACACAGTCACTGTCTCTGTCTCTACCATCCATCTCTCTACACAGTCATTGTCTCTGTCTCTACCGTCCATCTCTCTACACAGTCACTGTCTCTGTCTCTACCGTCCATCTCTCTACACAGTCTCTGTCTCTACCGTCCATCTCTCTACACAGTCACTGTCTCTGTCTCTACCGTCCATCTCTCTACACAGTCTCTGTCTCTACCGTCCATCTCTCTACACAGTCACTGTCTCTGTCTCTACCATCCATCTCTCTACACAGTCACTGTCTCTGTCTCTACCATCCATCTCTCTACACAGTCACTGTCTCTACCGTCCATCTCTCTACAGTCATTGTCTCTGTTCTACCGTCCATCTCTCTACACAGTCATTGTCTCTGTCTCTACCGTCCATCTCTCTACACAGTCACTGTCTCTGTCTCTACCGTCCATCTCTCTACACAGTCACTGTCTCTGTCTCTACCGTCCATCTCTCTACACAGTCACTGTCTCTGTCTCTACCGTCCATCTCTCTACACAGTCACTGTCTCTGTCTCTACCGTCCATCTCTCTACACAGTCACTGTCTCTGTCTCTACCGTCCATCTCTTACCGTCCATCTCTACACTGTCTCTGTCTCTACCGTCCATCTCTCTACCGTCCATCTTTACACTGTCTCTGTCTCTACCATCCATCTCTCTACACAGTCACTGTCTCTGTCTCTACCATCCATCTCTCTACACAGTCACTGTCTCTACAGTCATTGTCTCTGTTTCTACCGTCCATCTCTCTACACAGTCATTGTCTCTGTCTCTACCGTCCATCTCTCTACACAGTCACTGTCTCTGTCTCTACCGTCCATCTCTCTACACAGTCACTGTCTCTCTCTGTCTCTACCGTCCATCTCTCTACACAGTCACTGTCTCTGTCTCTACCGTCCATCTCTCTACACAGTCACTGTCTCTGTCTCTACCGTCCATCTCTCTACACAGTCACTGTCTCTGTCTCTACCGTCCATCTCTCTACACAGTCATTGTCTCTGTCTCTACCGTCCATCTCTCTACACAGTCACTGTCTCTGTCTCTACCGTCCATCTCTCTACACAGTCATTGTCTCTGTCTCTACCGTCCATCTCTCTACAGTCACTGTTTCTCTACCGTCCATCTCTCTACACAGTCACTGTCTCTGTCTCTACCGTCCATCTCTCTACACAGTCACTGTCTCTGTCTCTACCGTCCATCTCTCTACACAGTCACTGTCTCTGTCTCTACCATCCATCTCTCTACACAGTCTCTGTCTCTACCGTCCATCTCTCTACACAGTCACTGTCTCTGTCTCTACCATCCATCTCTCTACACAGTCACTGTCTCTGTCTCTACCATCCATCTCTCTACACAGTCACTGTCTCTGTCTCTACCATCCATCTCTCTACACAGTCATTGTCACTGTCTCTGTCTCTACCGTCCATCTCTCTACACAGTCACTGTCTCTGTCTCTACCGTCCATCTCTCTACACAGTCATTGTCTCTGTCTCTACCGTCCATCTCTCTACACAGTCACTGTCTCTGTCTCTACCGTCCATCTCTCTACATTGTCTCTGTCTCTACCGTCCATCTCTCTACACAGTCACTGTCTCTGTCTCTACCATCCATCTCTCTACACAGTCACTGTCTCTGTCTCTACCATCCATCTCTCTACACAGTCACTGTCACTGTCTCTGTCTCTACCGTCCATCTCTCTACACAGTCACTGTCTCTGTCTCTACCGTCCATCTCTCTACACAGTCACTGTCTCTTTCTCTACCATCCATCTCTCCACACTGTCTCTGTCTCTACCGTCCATCTCTCTACCGTCCATCTTTACACTGTCTCTGTCTCTACCATCCATCTCTCTACACAGTCACTGTCTCTGTCTCTACCGTCCATCTCTCTACACAGTCACTGTCTCTACCGTCCATCTCTCTACAGTCATTGTCTCTGTCTCTACCGTCCATCTCTCTACACAGTCATTGTCTCTGTCTCTACCGTCCATCTCTCTACACAGTCACTGTCTCTGTCTCTACCGTCCATCTCTCTACACAGTCACTGTCTCTCTCTGTCTCTACCGTCCATCTCTACACAGTCACTGTCTCTGTCTCTACCGTCCATCTCTCTACACAGTCACTGTCTCTGTCTCTACCGTCCATCTCTCTACACAGTCACTGTCTCTGTCTCTACCGTCCATCTCTCTACACAGTCACTGTCTCTACCGTCCATCTCTCTACACAGTCACTGTCTCTGTCTCTACCATCCATCTCTCTACACAGTCACAGTCTCTACCGTCCATCTCTCTACACAGTCACTGTCTCTGTCTCTACCGTCCATCTCTCTACACAGTCACTGTCTCTGTCTCTACCGTCCATCTCTCTACACAGTCACTGTCTCTCTCTCTGTCTCTACCGTCCATCTCTCTACACAGTCACTGTCTCTGTCTCTACCGTCCATCTCTCTACACAGTCACTGTCTCTGTCTCTACCGTCCATCTCTCTACACAGTCACTGTCTCTGTCTCTACCGTCCATCTCTCTACACAGTCACTGTCTCTGTCTCTACCGTCCATCTCTCTACACAGTCACTGTCTCTGTCTCTACCGTCCATCTCTCTCTACAGTCACTTTCTCTACCGTCCATCTCTCTACACAGTCACTGTCTCTGTCTCTACCGTCCATCTCTCTACACAGTCACTGTCTCTGTCTCTACCGTCCATCTCCACACTGTCTCTGTCTCTACCGTCCATCTCTCTACCGTCCATCTCTCTACACTGTCACTGTCTCTACCGTCCATCTCTCTACACAGTCACTGTCTCTGTCTCTACCATCCATCTCTCTACACAGTCACTGTCTCTACCGTCCATCTCTCTACACAGTCATTGTCTCTGTCTCTACTGTCCATCTCTCTACACAGTCTCTGTCCTTCTTACCTCCATCTCTCTACACAGTCATGTCCTCGTGTCTCTGATCCGTCCATCTGTCTCTACACAGTCACTGTCTCTCTCTCTTCTCTACCGTCCATCTCTCTACACAGTCACTGTCTCTGGTCTGTCTTACCGTCCATTCTCTACCACAGTCACTGTCTCTGTCTCTACCGTCCATCTCTCTACACAGTCACTGTCTCTGTCTCTACCGTCCATCTCTCTACACAGTCACTGTCTCTTACCGTCCATCTCTCTACACAGTCACTGGTCTCTGTCCTACCGTCCATCTCTCTACACAGGTCACAGTCTCTGTCTCTAACCGTCCAATCCTCTAGCACAGTCATTGGTCTCTGTCTTCTACCGTCCATCTCTTACACCGTCACTGTCTCTGTCTCTACTGTCCATCTTCTCTACACAGTCAACTGTCCTCTCTGTCTCTACCGATCCATCTCTCTACACCAGTCACTGGCTCTCGGCTTCTGATCTCTTACCGTTCCATCTCTCTATCAACAGTCACTGTCTCCTCGTCTCTTACCGTCCATCTCTCTTACACAGGCACTGTCTCTGTCTTCTACCGTCCATCTCTCTACACAGTCACTGTCTCTGTCTCTACCGTCCATCTCTCTACACAGTCACTGTCTCTGTCTCTACTGTCCATCTCTCTACACAGTCATAGTGTCTCTGTCTCTACCGTCCCATCTCTCTCTACAGTCACTTTCTCTACCGTCCATCTCTCTACACAGTCACTGTCTCTGTCTCTACCGTTTCATCTCTCTACACAGTCACTGTCTTTGTCTCTACCGTCCATCTCTCTACACAGTCATTGTCTCTGTCTCTACCGTCCATCTCTCTCTACAGTCACTTTCTCTACCGTCCATCTCTCTACACAGTCACTGTCTCTGTCTCTACCATCCATCTCTCTACACAGTCATTGTCACTGTCTCTACCGTCCATCTCTCTACACAGGCACTGTCTCTGTCTCTACTGTCCATCTCTCTACACAGTCTCTGTCTCTACCGTCCATCTCTCTACACAGTCACTGTCTCTGTCTCTACCGTCCATCTCTCTACACAGTCACTGTCTCTCTCTCTGTCTCTACCGTCCATCTCTTACACAGTCACTGTCTCTGTCTCTACCGTTCATCTCTCTACACAGTCACTGTCTTTGTCTCTACCGTCCATCTCTCTACACAGTCACTGTCTCTGTCTCTACCATCCATCTCTCTACACAGTCACAGTCTCTACCGTCCATCTCTCTACACAGTCATTGTCTCTGTCCTCTACCATCCATCTCTCTACACAGTCACTGTCTCTGTCTCTACCGTCCATCTCTCTACACAGTCACTGTCTCTCTCTCTGTCTCTACCGTCCATCTCTCTACACAGTCACTGTCTCTGTCTCTACCGTCCATCTCTCTACACAGTCACTGTCTCTGTCTCTACCGTCCATCTCTCTACACAGTCAATGTCTCTGTCTCTACCGTCCATCTCTCTACACAGTCACTGTCTCTACAGTCATTGTCTCTGTTTCTACCGTCCATCTCTCTACACAGTCATTGTCTCTGTCTCTACCGTCCATCTCTCTACACAGTCACTGTCTCTGTCTCTACCGTCCATCTCTCTACACAGTCACTGTCTCTCTCTCTGTCTCTACCGTCCATCTCTCTACACAGTCACTGTCTCTGTCTCTACCGTCCATCTCTCTACACAGTCACTGTCTCTGTCTCTACCGTCCATCTCTCTACACAGTCACTGTCTCTGTCTCTACCGTCCATCTCTCTACACAGTCATTGTCTCTGTCTCTACCGTCCATCTCTCTCTACAGTCACTTTCTCTACCGTCCATCTCTCTACACAGTCACTGTCTCTGTCTCTACCGTCCATCTCTCTACACAGTCATTGTCACTGTCTCTACCGTAGATCTCTCTACACAGTCACTGTCTCTGTCTCTACCGTCCATCTCTCTACACAGTCATTGTCTCTGTCTCTACCGTCCATCTCTCTACACAGTCACTGTCTCTGTCTCTACCGTCCATCTCTCTACACAGTCATTGTCTCTGTCTCTACCGTCCATCTCTCTACACAGTCACTGTCTCTGTCTCTACCGTCCATCTCTCTACACAGTCATTGTCTCTGTCTCTACCGTCCATCTCTCTCTACAGTCACTTTCTCTACCGTCCATCTCTCTACACAGTCACTGTCTCTGTCTCTACCGTCCATCTCTCTACACAGTCATTGTCACTGTCTCTACCGTAGATCTCTCTACACAGTCACTGTCTCTGTCTCTACTATCCATCTCTCTACACAGTCTCTGTCTCTACCGTCCATCTCTCTACACAGTCACTGTCTCTGTCTCTACCATCCATCTCTCTACACAGTCACTGTCTCTGTCTCTACCATCCATCTCTCTACACAGTCACTGTCTCTGTCTCTACCATCCATCTCTCTACACAGTCATTGTCACTGTCTCTGTCTCTACCGTCCATCTCTCTACACAGTCACTGTCTCTGTCTCTACCCTCCATCTCTCTACACAGTCACTGTCTCTGTCTCTACCATCCATCTCTCTACACAGTCACTATCTCTGTCTCTAGCGTCCATCTCTCTACACAGTCACTGTCTCTGTCTCTACCGTCCATCTCTCTACTGTCCATCTCTACACTGTCTCTGTCTCTACCGTCCATCTCTCTACACAGTCACTGTCTCTGTCTCCTCCGTCCATCTCTCTACACAGTCACTGTGTCTGTCTCTACCGTCCATCTCTCTACACAGTCACTGTCTCTGTTTCTACCGTCCATCTCTCTACTCAGTCACTGTCTCTGTCTCTACCGTCCATCTCTCTACACAGTCACTGTCTCTGTCTCTACCATCCATCTCTCTACACAGTCACTATCTCTGTCTCTACCGTCCATCTCTCTACACAGTCACTGTCTCTGTCTCTACCGTCCATCTCTCTACACAGTCACTGTCTCTACTGTCCATCTCTCTACACAGTCACTGTCTCTCTCTCTGTCTCTACCGTCCATCTCTCTACACAGTCACTGTCTCTGTCTCAACCTCCATCTCTCTACACAGTCACTGTCTCTGTCTCCTCCGTCCATCTCTCTACACAGTCACTGTCTCTGTCTCCTCCGTCCATCTCTACACAGTCACTGTCTCTGTCTCTACCGTCCATCTCTTTACCATCCATCTCTCTACACAGTCACTGTCTCTACCGTCCATCTCTCTACAGTCATTGTCTCTGTTTCTACCGTCCATCTCTCTACACAGACATTGTCTCTGTCTCTACCGTCCATCTCTCTACACAGTCACTGTCTCTGTCTCTACCGTCCATCTCTCTACACAGTCACTGTCTCTGTCTCTGCCGTCCATCTCTCTACACAGTCACTGTCTCTGTCTCAACCTCCATCTCTCTACACAGTCACTGTCTCTGTCTCTACCGTCCATCTCTACACAGTCACTGTCTCTGTCTCTACCGTCCATCTCTCTACACAGTCTCTACCGTCCATCTCTCTACACAGTCACTGTCTCTGTCTCTACCGTCCATCTCTCTACACAGTCACTGTCTCTGTCTCCTCCGTCCATCTCTCTACACAGTCACTGTCTCTGTCTCTACCGTCCATCTCTCTACACAGTCACTGTCTCTGTTTCTTCCGTCCATCTCTCTACAGTCACTGTCTCTGTTTCTACCGTCCATCTCTCTACACAGTCACTGTCTCTGTTTCTACCGTCCATCTCTCTACTCAGTCACTGTCTCTGTCTCTACCGTCCATCTCTCTACACAGTCACTGTCTCTGTCTCTACCATCCATCTCTCTACACAGTCACTATCTCTGTCTCTACCGTCCATCTCTCTACACAGTCACTGTCTCTGTCTCTACCGTCCATCTCTCTACTGTCCATCTCTACACTGTCTCTGTCTCTACCGTCCATCTCTCTACACAGTCACTGTCTCTGTTTCTACCGTCCATCTCTCTACACAGTCACTGTCTCTGTTTCTACCGTCCATCTCTCTACTCAGTCACTGTCTCTGTCTCTACCGTCCATCTCTCTACACAGTCACTGTCTCTGTCTCTACCATCCATCTCTCTACACAGTCACTATCTCTGTCTCTACCGTCCATCTCTCTACACAGTCACTGTCTCTGTCTCTACCGTCCATCTCTCTACACAGTCACTGTCTCTGTCTCCTCCGTCCATCTCTCTACACAGTCACTGTCTCTGTCTCTACCGTCCATCTCTCTACACAGTCACTGTCTCTGTTTCTACCGTCCATCTCTCTACACAGTCACTGTCTCTGTTTCTACCGTCCATCTCTCTACACAGTCACTGTCTCTGTTTCTACCATCCATCTCTCTACTCAGTCACTGTCTCTGTCTCTACCGTCCATCTCTCTACACAGTCACTGTCTCTGTCTCTACCATCCATCTCTCAACACAGTCACTATCTCTGTCTCTACCGTCCATCTCTCTACACAGTCACTGTCTCTGTCTCTACCGTCCATCTCTCTACTGTCCATCTCTACACTGTCTCTGTCTCTACCGTCCATCTCTCTACACAGTCACTGTCTCTGTTTCTACCGTCCATCTCTCTACACAGTCACTGTCTCTGTTTCTACCGTCCATCTCTCTACTCAGTCACTGTCTCTGTCTCTACCGTCCATCTCTCTACACAGTCACTGTCTCTGTCTCTACCATCCCATCTCTCTACACAGTCACTATCTCTGTCTCTACCGTCCATCTCTCTACACAGTCACTGTCTCTGTCTCTACCGTCCATCTCTCTACTGTCCATCTCTACACTGTCTCTGTCTCTACCGTCCATCTCTCTACACAGTCACTGTCTCTGTCTCCTCCGTCCATCTCTCTACACAGTCACTGTGTCTGTCTCTACCGTCCATCTCTCTACACAGTCACTGTCTCTGTTTCTACCGTCCATCTCTCTACTCAGTCACTGTCTCTGTTTCTACCGTCCATCTCTCTACACAGTCACTGTCTCTGTTTCTACCGTCCTTCTCTCTACACAGTCACTGTCTCTGTCTCTACCATCCATCTCTCTACACAGTCACTGTCTCTGTCTCTACCGTCCATCTCTCTACACAGTCACTGTCTCTGTCTCTACCGTCCATCTCTCTACTGTCCATCTCTACACTGTCTCTGTCTCTACCGTCCATCTCTCTACACAGTCACTGTCTCTGTGTCCTCCGTCCATCTCTCTACACAGTCACTGTCTCTGTCTCTACCGTCCATCTCTCTACACAGTCACTGTCTCTGTTTCTACCGTCCATCTCTCTACACAGTCACTGTCTCTGTTTCTACCTTCCATCTCTCTACACAGTCATTGTCTCTGTCTCTACCGTCCATCTCTCTACTCAGTCACTGTCTCTGTTTCTACCGTCCATCTCTCTACACTGTCTCTGTCTCTGTTTCTACCGTCCATCTCTCTACACTGTCACTGTCTCTGTTTCTACCGTCCATCTCTCTACACAGTCACTGTCTCTGTTTCTACCGTCCATCTCTCTACACAGTCACTGTCTCTGTCTCTACCGTCCATCTCTCTACACTGTCACTGTCTCTGTTTCTACCGTCCATCTCTCTACACAGTCACTATCTCTGTCTCTACTGTCCATCTCTCTACACAGTCACTGTCTCTGTTTCTACCGTCCATCTCTCTACACTGTCTCTGTTTCTACCGTCCATCTCTCTACACAGTCACTGTCTCTGTTTCTACCGTCCATCTCTCTACACTGTCTCTGTCTCTACTGTTTTCCCTGAATAGATCACTTCACTCTGTCTGATTCTTCAAGTGTTTATCTCTGGGGAACTCCAATGCTGGGTCTTTTAAACAATTGACTTAACCTAGTGTGTGTGTGTGTGTGTCAGGACATTTGGCGTGGGACATTTGACCGCCAGCCTTCTAATTTACTAACTAATTTATTAAGAAATTTACCAGACTAATGCATTGGGTGCGTAACCTGATTCAGGCGTCCACCACTGTGCTCAGAATGACAGAATCCCATTTAGATTATGGTAATTCATCTTAACAGAACATGCAAGTTGAGGGTGCAACGGCGTGCATCCTTCTTACTGAATTACAATGTACACTTTGAAGATGTTAGAATAACTGTCCACATTTACCTTTCTTCAGCCAACAAGACGAGTAACAAACAGCAAAATCACCAGCCTATGTCAATCTACTTTCCTCCATAGTAAAAAAGTTGACCTATTCTATTGGTCAGCTTGTAGTTCTGTGTGAGAAAGAAACAGCATATTTCAAACAGACTCTGGGACGGTTGTGGGACGATAGATTCCAGATTCATTTGCTTAAAATTGCCTCCAGCTCATTGCAAAGTGGTGTGTGACGCACTGAAGCCTGCCTAGTTGTCCATGCACTTGAATGGTGAATGGGAAGCAAGCTTTTTTTAAATTGTGGCCATCGAAATGTTTTTTTACGCAATTTAATTTAGAATTGTTGTGCAATGATTGGGCTTATGAAACACGTTTCACTCTGCAGAAACAACAAGCTGTTTGATGAGTTGTAACAGCAGCTTTCGACTGATATTTAAATCAAAGGGGAGGCTAAAATGAATTTTCTCAATGGGAACTGGCGGCAATTTTATTAATATTTCTTTGCCGGCAGTTACCGGCTAACGGAAACCCTGGTGTGTGTGTGCGTTTGTGCCTGTCTGTCAATGTCGCTCAGGTTGCGAGGATAACCTAACACTAAATCCAATTAATAAAACAAAACTGTTTTGTCAGGAGCAGTGGAGTGGAATATCTAAATGTGTCCACACACACACACACACACACACACACACACACACACACACACACACACACACACACACACACACACACACACACACACACACACACACACACACACACACACACACACACACACACACACACACACACACACACACACACGTCCCAGGGGGTTATTCCACTAGAGGACTGTAATTACCTGAGGTCACACATGACATTCTCATTAACTGGCCAACTGATAATAACTGATAATCTACACTACAGCATTCCTCAGAGAACAGTTGACTGGGAGGTAGAAATACACTATATATACAAAAGTATGTGGACACCCATTGAAATGAGTGTGTTTGTCTATTTCAGCCACACCTGTTGCTGACAGGTTTATAACATTGAGCACACAGCCATGCAATCTCCATAGACAAACATTTGCAGTAGAATGGACTTATTGAACAGCACAGTGACTTTCAACGTCATAGGATATCACCTTTTCAACAAGTCAGTTCTTCAAATTTCTGCCCTGCTCGAGCTGCCCCGGTCAACTGTAAGTGCTGTTATTGTGAAATGGAAACGTCAAGGAGCAACAATGGCTCAACCATAAAGTGGTAGGCCACACACGCTCACAAAACGGGACTACCGAGTGCTGAAACGCATAGTGCGTATAAAATGGCCTGTCCTCGGTTGCAACACTCACAACAGAGTTCCAAACTGCCTCCGCAAGCAGGAGTTTCATGAAATAGGTTTCCATGGCCGAACAGCCGCAAACAAGCCTAAGATCACCATGTGCAATGCCAAGCGTCGGCTGGAGGGGTGTAAATCTCGCCGCCTTTGTACTCTGGAGCAGTGGAAACGCTTTCTCTGGAGGGATGAATCATGCTTTGCCAACTGGCAGTCCTACGGACGAATTTGGGTTTGGTGGATGCCAGGAGAACGCTACCTGCCCCAATGCATAGTGCCAACTGTAAGGTCTCCACATACTTTTCTATCAAAAAGAGTATGAAGTAAACACACACACCACGTGCGTACATACACTCACGTATACACACACACACAAACTCTCACCAGCTTTCTCTCAGTCAGATTGTGTCCCCCGTCTCTCCCGTCAGACTCCTGCTCTTTGATGTGATGACTGGTGTTTCTGGAAGTCAAAATAACCTTTTCGGTCTCAGACGTATTCAGTTCCAGCCTCCATCACAGATATTACACACACATGATACAGAGACATAGTAACCCATAATAACACTGTCACAATACTATTACGCACATACTTACAGTACTACTCAATTACACACACATGATACAGAGACATAGTAACCCATAATAACACTGTCACAATACTATTACGCACATACTTACAGTACTACTCAATTACACACACATGATACAGAGACATAGTAACCCATAATAACACTGTCACAATACTATTACGCACATACTTACAGTACTACTCAATTACACACACATGATACAGAGACATAGTAACCCATAATAACACTGTCACAATACTATTACGCACATACTTACAGTACTACTCAATTACACAAACATGATACAGAGACATAGTAACCCATAATAACACTGTCACAATACTATTACGCACATACTTACAGTACTACTCAATTACACACACATGATACAGAGACCCAATAATACACAGAGGGTACACATTGAGTACATAATACAGACCTGAACCAATGATGTATATAAACCCTGGATTGCTGATGCTATATATTGGCCAATGAGAGACAATGGGGTTACTGCACCCCAATATGGCGAGTATGGGTGAGTGGGTGTGTCAAAAGGAAAGGAGTGGGCGTGTGGAAAGGAGTGGGTGTGTCAAAAGGAAAGGAGTGGGCGTGTGGAAAGGAGTGGGTGTGTCAAAAGGAAAGGAGTGGGCGTGTGGAAAGGAGTGGGTGTGTCAAAAGGAAAGGAGTGGGCGTGTGGAAAGGAGTGGGTGTGTCAAAAGGAAAGGAGTGGGCGTGTGGAAAGGAGTGGGTGTGTCAAAAGGAAAGGAGTGGGCGTGTGGAAAGGAGTGGGTGTGTCAAAAGGAAAGGAGTGGGCGTGTGGAAAGGAGTGGGTGTGTCAAAAGGAAAGGAGTGGGCGTGTGGAAAGGAGTGGGCGTGTGGAAAGGAGTGGGTGTGTCAAAAGGAAAGGAGTGGGCGTGGAAAGGAGTGGGCGTGTGGAAAGGAGTGGGTGTGTCAAAAGGAAAGGAGTGGGCGTGTGGAAAGGAGTGGGCGTGTGGAAAGGAGTGGGTGTGTCAAAAGGAAAGGAGTGGGCGTGTGGAAAGGAGTGGGCGTGTGGAAAGGAGTGGGCGTGTGGAAAGGAGTGGGTGTGTCAAAAGGAAAGGAGTGGGCGTGTGGAAAGGAGTGGGCGTGTGGAAAGGAGTGGGCGTGTGGAAAGGAGTGGGTGTGTCAAAAGGAAAGGAGTGGGCGTGTGGAAAGGAGTGGGCGTGTGGAAAGGAGTGGGCGTGTGGAAAGGAGTGGGCGTGTGGAAAGCACTCTGCCATAGTTAAGACTATTTTGTTTTGATTGAGTGGTGTTGTTTTACTTCCGTTTCTTACCAGGCAACTACCGTACATTGAGCTACCATAACACCACAGTTTGGACATTGGTTTTTAAGCCAGAGGATGAGTCTGAGTCACAGTTAGTTTTACACAACTAATTGTACATTTTCAGTTATAAAACTGATGATTGTTTGTTTTTAATTAAAAGTGTTGACAATGAGTGTTTCTTCATGCGTTGTATGCGTGTGCACACTGTCTGTCACCATGATATTGGCTACAAGGTAGTTACTTCTCATGCCGTTGCCGGCCAGGAATGCTTGTGAAACGGGAGCAATGGGCACTGTGTCCCGGTGTTGTTGTATTTCATGCCCTCCCCATTGACTGTATGTACTGTATGTATCAAGATCTTGATGGTAATCAATATTAGTTATTTCTTGTGCAGACTGCTATCTTACTTCAAATAAAATCATGTGAGAGAAAATAACGGCCTCCTTAGCTACCGCTGGCGACACATCCGTGATACCCAGTAGGAAGCAAGTTGTCAGGCATGTCAATACAACACCGGAGCACTGGTTGCAGGTTTATCTCGTCGTGCAGCCCAATCAGCCACACCAAACGGTCTTGAACGGCCCAATTAGCTGATTCGCTTTCCATACACCCAGCCCTTTCGACACACCCACTCACCCATACTCCGGTCGGGGTATTGGGCTGCAGCTAGCCGTACTTCCAATGTAATGCTCTGAAGCCCCCAGCCACCATATTGGCACTTCCCAGAAGGCTGCTTTCCTTTCCTCCATAGGAATGAATTGAATTGAACAGGATTGCAGTTAAATGTTTCAATGACAAAATGACATGTACAGTTGAAGTCGGAAGTTCACAAACACCTTAACCAAATACATTTAAACTCAGTTTTTCACAATTTCTGACATTTGATACTAGTACAAATTCCCTGTCTTAGGTCAGTTAGGATCACCACATTATTTTAAGAATGTGAAATGTCAGAATAATAGTAGAGAGAAAGATTTATTTCAGCTTTTACTTCTTTCATCACATTTCCAGTGGGTCAGAAGTTTACATACACTCAATTAGTATTTGGTAGCATTGTCTTTGAATTGTTTCACTTGGTCCAAACATTTCAGGTAGCCTTCCACAAGCTTCCCACAATAAGTTGGGTAAATTTTGGCCCATTCCTCCTGACAGAGCTGGTGTAACTGAGTCAGGTTTGTAGGCCTCCTTGCTCGCACATGCTTTTTCAGTTCTCCCCACACATTTTCTATGGGATTGAGGTCAGGGCTTTGTGATGGCCACTCCAATTCCTTGACTTTGTTGTCCTTAAGCCATTTTGCCACAACTTTGAAAGTATGCTTGGGGTCATTGTCCATTTGGAAGACCCATTTGCAACCAAGCTTTAACTTCCTGACTGATGTCTTGAGATGTTGCTTCAATATATCTACATACTTTTTATTTCCTCATGATGCCAACTATTTTGCGAAGTGCACCAGTCCCTCCTGCAGCAAAGCACCCCCACAACATGGTGCTGATTCACGGTTGGGATGGTGTTCTTTGGCTTACAAGCCTCCCCATGTTTTCCTCCAAACATAACGATGGTCATTATGGCCAAACAGTTCCATTTTTGTTTCCTCAGACCAGAGGACATTTCTCCAAAAAGTATGATCTTTGTCCCCATGTGCAGTTGCAAACCGTAGTCTGGCTTTTTTTATGGCGGTTTTGGAGCCGTGGCTTCTTCCTTGCTGAGCGGCCTTTCAAATGTCGGTGTAGGACTCGTTTTACTGTGTATATAGTACATTCATCTCTAGGAGACAGAACGCGTCTCCTTCCTGAGCGGTATGACGGCTGCGTGGACCCATGGTGTTTATACTTGTGTACTATTGTTTGTACAGATGAACGTGGTACCTTCAGGCGTTTGAAAATTGCTCCCAAGGATGAACCAGGTCTACAATATTCTTTCTGAGGTCTTGGCTAATTTCTTTCGATTTTCCCATGTCAAGCAAAGAGGCACTGAGTTTGAAGGTAGGCCTTGAAATACATCCACAGGTACACCTCCAATTGACTCAAATGATGTCAATTAGCCTTTCAGAAGCTTCTAAATCCATAACATCATTTAAAAAAAGAATCCAAGCTGTTAAAAGGCACAGTCAACTTAGTGTATGTAAACTTCTGAGCCACTGCAATTGTGATACAGTGAATTATAAATGAAATAATCTGTCTGTAAACAATTGTTGAAAAATTACTTTTATCATGCACAAAGTAGATGTCCTAACCGACTGGCCAAAACTATAGTTTGTTAACAAGAAATTTGTGGAGTGGTTGAAAAATGAGTTTTAATGACTCCAACCTAAGTGTATGTAAACTTCCGACTTCAACTGTATGTATGTATTTTGTTGTTCTAGTGGGGACAATACCATTAGTGGGGACAATACCAATTTTTTTATTATAATGAAAATGTTTTAATGTATTTTTGCAGAAATCTCGCCGGCATTTCTTGGTTGCTAAAATTCGAATAGTTCACTTAATTTCAGTTTAAAACACTGAAATATATTTTCAATAACCAACATTATTCAGCTGTTTGAAGCTGGTGTACAAAAACAATATTAAAAGCAGAAACGAAACTTAACAGGAAGCATGGAAATAGTGTACATAGAAAAGATCTACCGCTTCTTAGAATTGCTTTCCATGAGATGACAGCTCTATAACTCCCATTTCTACAGTGGTTCCTCCTTTAAAACTTGCGAGCTTACACCGCGGGACTTAGAGGTACCCAGCGTCACTGTTTCATTGCTCCAGACCACCACAAGGGGGAGTTAGAGCACTCATTATGCATTTGGGTCCCAAGGATTTTATATGACCAATCATATCAAGTGGTTCCAATGACGAATTTGACGCGGGCCACCCGCCCTTGGTGACTTCAGCAAAGATGGCTGACAAAACATTATGGGTAAGCAAATGTATGTAGTTATAACATTTTTTTATTTTTTTTATTTCACCTTTATTTAACCAGGTAGGCTAGTTGAGAACAAGTTCTCATTTGCAACTGCGACCTGGCGAAGATAAAGCATAGCAGTGTGAGCATACAACAAAGAGTTACACATGGAGTAAACAATTAACAAGTCAATAACACAGTAGAAAACAAAGGGGGGGTCTATATACAATGTGTGCAAAAGGCATGAGGAGGTAGGCAAATAATTACAATTTTGCAGATTAACACTGGAGTGATAAAAGATCAGATGGTCATGTACAGGTAGAGATATTGGTGTGCAGAAGAGCAGAAAAGTAAATAAATAAAAACAGTATGGGGATGAGGTAGGTGAAAAGGGTGGGCTATTTACCAATAGACTATGTACAGCTGCAGCGATCGGTTAGCTGCTCAGATAGCTGATGTTTGAAGTTGGTGAGGGAGATAAAAGTCTCCAACTTCAGCGATTTTTGCAATTCGTTCCAGTCACAGGCAGCAGAGTACTGGAACGAAAGGCGGCCAAATGAGGTGTTGGCTTTAGGGATGATCAGTGAGATACACCTGCTGGAGCGCGTGCTACGGATGGGTGTTGCCATCGTGACCAGTGAGCTGAGATAAGGCGGAGCTTTACCTAGCATAGACTTGTAGATGACCTGGAGCCAGTGGGTCTGGCGACGAATATGTAGCGAGGGCCAGCCGACTAGAGCATACAAGTCGCAGTGGTGGGTGGTATAAGGTGCTTTAGTGACAAAACGGATGGCACTGTGATAGACTGCATCCAGTTTGCTGAGTAGAGTGTTGGAAGCCATTTTGTAGATGACATCGCCGAAGTCGAGGATCGGTAGGATAGTCAGTTTTACTAGAGTAAGCTTGGCGGCTTGAGTGAAGGAGGCTTTGTTGCGGAATAGAAAGCCGACTCTTGATTTGATTTTCGATTGGAGATGTTTGATATGAGTCTGGAAGGAGAGTTTGCAGTCTAGCCAGACACCTAGGTACTTATAGACGTCCACATATTCTAGGTCGGAACCATCCAGGGTGGTGATGCTAGTCGGGCATGCAGGTGCAGGCAGCGACCGGTTGAAAAGCATGCATTTGGTTTTACTAGCGTTTAAGAGCAGTTGGAGGCCACGGAAGGAGTGTTGTATGGCATTGAAGCTTGTTTGGAGGTTAGATAGCACAGTGTCCAAAGACGGGCCGAAAGTATATAGAATGGTGTCGTCTGCGTAGAGGTGGATCAGGGAATCGCCCGCAGCAAGAGCAACATCATTGATATACACAGAGAAAAGAGTCGGCCCGAGAATTGAACCCTGTGGCACCCCCATAGAGACTGCCAGAGGACCGGACAGCATGCCCTCCGATTTGACACACTGAACTCTGTCTGCAAAGTAATTGGTGAACCAGGCAAGGCAGTCATCAGAAAAACCGAGGCTACTGAGTCTGCCGATAAGAATATGGTGATTGACAGAGTCGAAAGCCTTGGCAAGGTCGATGAAGACGGCTGCACAGTACTGTCTTTTATCGATAGCGGTTATGATGTCGTTTAGTACCTTGAGTGTGGCTGAGGTGCACCCATGACCGGCTCGGAAACCAGATTGCACAGCGGAGAAGGTACGGTGGGATTCGAGATGGTCAGTGACCTGTTTGTTGACTTGGCTTTCGAAGACCTTAGATAGGCAGGGCAGGATGGATATAGGTCTGTAACAGTTTGGGTCCAGGGTGTCTCCCCCTTTGAAGAGGGGGATGACTGCGGCAGCTTTCCAATCCTTGGGGATCTCAGACGAGATGAAAGAGAGGTTGAACAGGCTGGTAATAGGGGTTGCGACAATGGTGGCAGATAGTTTCAGAAATAGAGGGTCCAGATTGTCAAGCCCAGCTGATTTGTACGGGTCCAGGTTTTGCAGCTCTTTCAGAACATCTGCTATCTGGATTTGGGTAAAGGAGAACCTGGAGAGGCTTGGGCGAGGAGCTGCGGGGGGGGCGGAGCTGTTGGCCGAGGTTGAAGTAGCCAGGCGGAAGGCATGGCCAGCCGTTGAGAAATGCTTATTGAAGTTTTCGATAATCATGGATTTATCAGTGGTGACCGTGTTACCTAGCCTCAGTGCAGTGGGCAGCTGGGAGGAGGTGCTCTTGTTCTCCATGGACTTCACAGTGTCCCAGAACTTTTTGGAGTTGGAGCTACAGGATGCAAACTTCTGCCTGAAGAAGCTGGCCTTAGCTTTCCTGACTGACTGCGTGTATTGGTTCCGGACTTCCCTGAACAGTTGCATATCACGGGGACTATTCGATGCTATTGCAGTCCGCCACAGGATGTTTTTGTGCTGGTCGAGGGCAGTCAGGTCTGGGGTGAACCAAGGGCTGTATCTGTTCTTAGTTCTGCATTTTTTGAACGGAGCATGCTTATCTAAAATGGTGAGGAAGTTACTTTTAAAGAATGACCAGGCATCCTCAACTGACGGGATGAGGTCAATGTCCTTCCAGGATATCCGGGCCAGGTCGATTAGAAAGGCCTGCTCACAGAAGTGTTTTAGGGAGCGTTTGACAGTGATGAGGGGTGGTCGTTTGACTGCGGCTCCGTAGCGGATACAGGCAATGAGGCAGTGATCGCTGAGATCCTGGTTGAAGACAGCGGAGGTGTATTTGGAGGGCCAGTTGGTCAGGATGACGTCTATGAGGGTGCCCTTGTTTACAGAGTTAGGGTTGTACCTGGTGGGTTCCTTGATGATTTGTGTGAGATTGAGGGCATCTAGCTTAGATTGTAGGACTGGCGGGGTGTTAAGCATATCCCAGTTTAGGTCACCTAACAGAACAAACTCTGAAGCTAGATGGGGGGCGATCAATTCACAAATGGTGTCCAGGGCACAGCTGGGAGCTGAGGGGGGTCGGTAGCAGGCGGCAACCGTGAACATCATAACAAGTCAAGCAAAAAATGTACAATGAGAGGAATATTTTAGTTACTGCATATATATATATATGCATAGTTATGCATATTTTTTTGTCATAAAGTTAATTTACAAAAATCACTATTTATCAAGTTTTTTTCTGCCATATCCAATACCAGGTGTATCAAACTCACTTCATTATAGCAAGCAGGGAGCAGGTTTCAACATTCTAACCCGAAGTCCGGCACGCTATTGACTGTGCCCAAATGTATTAATTGTTGTTGGGGCTGATTGTGGCTAAAAACACGTCATCAATTTAACATGTGGAAAGGGGAAAAAGTATTGTTATTAGTTTTTCACAAGCGTAGCAGGATGGGCTATTAGCTGAACAATAGATTATTAGCTGAACAATAAACTATTCACCTTTACTAAAAAAATCTCATAGCCGAGCTATTAGGTATAATAGGTATAAACATTGGTATAATCGCTGCTATTACTTCTGGTTTCAATAATTACTGCCTTCAATAAGGTCAATCAAATAATTTAGGAGTAACAGTAACAGGGAAAACTCCTTTAGTAAATCCCACATCTGTCACTCCTTTTAACCATAACATCTTTGGTATCCCTGTGTCTAGCTTGAAACTTTCTCTCTGCTCTCGCTCTCGTTGTCTCTGTCTCTCTCTCTATCTTGCTCTTTCTGTCTCTCTCTATCTTGCTCTTTCTGTCTCTATCTTGCTCTTTCTGTCTCTCTCTATCTTGCTCTTTCTGTCTCTCTCTATCTTGCTCTGTCTGTCTCTCTCTATTTTGCTCTTTCTGTCTCTCTCTATCTTGCTCTTTCTGTCTCTATCTTGCTCTTTCTGTCTCTCTCTCTATCTTGCTCTTTCTGTCTCTCTCTATCTTGCTCTTTCTGTCTCTATCTTGCTCTTTCTGTCTCTATCTTGCTCTTTCTGTCTCTCTCTATCTTGCTCTTTCTGTCTCTCTCTATCTTGCTCTTTCTGTCTCTCTCTCTATCTTGCTCTTTCTGTCTCTCTCTCTCTATCTTGCTATTTCTGTCTCTCTCTATCTTGCTCTTTCTGTCTCTCTCTATCTTGCTCTTTCTGTCTCTCTCTATCTTGCTCTTTCTGTCTCTCTCTATCTTGCTCTTTCTGTCTCTCTCTATCTTGCTCTTTCTGTCTCTCTCTATCTTGCTCTTTCTGTCTCTCTCTATCTTGCTCTTTCTGTCTCTCTCTATCTTGCTCTTTCTGTCTCTCTCTATCTTGCTCTTTCTGTCTCTCTCTATCTTGCTCTCTGTCACTTTCTTCTTCTTACTCTACACTTGCCTTCTTGCCTTCTTTTCCGGGTTTCAGACAGCCACACTCTGGCTGTATCTAACCCTCGACCTGATGTTTCCCTTGATTATCTACACACGTCTTATGTATCTGCTTTATCATAGTTTCTAGTTTATCTACATCTAGGCGCCCTTCAAAACCATACTTCTTCCTCCACTTAGGTACAGTTTACATGCACTTCTATTTAATCATAGATTTGAATTTGTCAAACCCATACTTCTTTTGCCACTTAGGTCCATAATATTCCATAATGTTCCTTTTATCCTTAGACTCCATATACCTTTCGTCCCTGGTTAATCCCAGGACTTCCTTTGAGGATTTACCTCTCCTGTTTTCTTGGTGAGTTTAGACTATCTCATACGGAGTAGGGTTTATCTTTTACTTAAGATTTGACCTCCGCCGTCCTTTTGAATAGTTCTAAATGATCTCATACATTAAAGGAGATACCACTCATCCTTGGTTAACTTACTGTTATTATACTTAAATCTTCCCATCGTTAGTAAATCCTCTCCTTTGTTCCCTTGGAACTAGGAATAATCACTGATATGACCTTTGACAGATTATTAGGTCTCACACGTGGGTGAGTTATTTTCTTTGTGACTCTCGACTGATTAATATGTCTATCTCTATAATAGACTATTAGGTCTCACACGTACACGAGTTATCGCCTCTTATGATTTTTCACTGGTTAATATATCTTTCTCACACGCACGTAATTATTCCCCAGCCATATATACTCTTGACCAGTTTTCTTTTAGGTCTCTGCTAATATACTCTTGACCAGTTAACTTTTAGGTCTCAATATTAACTAGTTTACATTGGTAGTGGCCACAGATACCTTGGGTCATTACGGACCCACTTACATTTGTTTGATTTTACTCCCAGCCTCCCCCCGTTTTCTATTTATCCAGATACTAATGCCTCCAACTTTCTCTAGATAAACGCCGAAAAATGGTACACCGGACGACAATCCTTTTGTTGGATCACGAGTGGTAACTGTCCTTTCTACAGCAGACTAAAATACTATTTTATCTAATGCAGTTTTCAGATATTATCCCCCAAAGCCATGAATAAAGACTACTGACCTTATCCTTGCAGCTAATAATTCAGTGTAGGTTGGATCTCGTAAACGTTTTTATTGTGTACCAGTTCGCCACCGGCCTGAAATGGACCCTCTATTTCAGAGGTTCAGGTTTTTAACTTACGGATCTCTGATCCGCCCGTGCACGGTTTTCGGTGCTCCCATGGGACGACAGAAACAGGTATTGAGATCCGGCTCGAAGGACCAAGTTGTCACAATTTTTTTTATCCCAATGGTTGAACTCAACTATCATTATAGCTTTGACCAATTCTCAGAGGTTGTAAGGCCCTGGTTAATGAAGAATTAGACAAAGTCCCAGTCTGCAATAGATCAACACTTTATTCAGAGAGCGCTCGGACTTCAAAATTAGAATATAATATTTTTATAACACACACACACACACACACACACAAATGAACTCACATCAGTAGAAACTCCACCTCTCTTTCGGTGGAGTTATGACCCTAAACTTCTTTGGGATAGGGGGCAACATTTTCACTTTTGGATGAATAGTGTGCCCAGAGTGAACTGCCTCCTAGTCAGTCCCAGATGCTAATATATGCATATTATTATTAGTATTGGATAGAAAAAACTCTAAAGATTCTAAAACTGTTTGAATGATGTCTGTGATTATAACAGAACTCATTTGACAGGCAAAAACCTGAGAAGAAATCCAAACAGGAAGTGGGAAATTTGAGGTTTGTCATTTTTGAACTCATCCCTATCGAATACACAGTGGGATATGGATAAAGTTGCACTTCCTAGGGCTTCCACTAGATGTCAACCGTCTTTAGAAACTTGAATGAGGCTTCTACTGTGTTATGGAACCGGATAGGAGCACTTTGAGTCAGTGGTCTGGCAGAGAGCCTTGTCCTGGTCTCATTTCACATGATAGCGACCTGCGTTCCATGGCTTCTCTACAGACATAGGAATTCTCCGGTTGGAACTTTATTGAAGATTTATGATAACAACATCCTAAAGATATTATTATTCTGTTTAAGAATAGACCCAATATTACATGGGCCTAGCCAATAACCCCTACTTTTAAAGGGAAAAAAATCCCAGCAGGCATCACAAACGTTTGTTTAAATTCTTTCTGGTTACAGCTTTGTTTTCTATCCAAAAATACCTTAAAACCTGTAACAAATCGCCTTGACAAATAGCATATGTTTAATGCAATCTTCCTCATGTTTAGTCATGCTATAGTGATTCCCTCTGAATCTGCACATTTTTTCAAAGCATCAAATTCAGGCCAGCAAAAATGTCATGGTAGCAAAAAATGATCTGACACCGATCTCATCAGTAACAGGCCATTTTAATGCCACTAGACTGACCAAAAGGTGATCTAATTGGTTGAGAAACTGCTGCAGTTTGCTGTTGATCTGAAGCAGCGTCCATCTGAACTTGAGATTTCTGTACTTGATATTGATTTACTTTGAGGCACGCAGTCAGGCTCCGACAGTGGTGCCCAGTGGTTGGTTGGTTAGGCTTGAGAAGAAATGGATGGAGTGTATGTGTGTCTACTACGTGTTTCCCGCGTGTGTGCGTACTACATGTTTGTGTGTGTGCTTGTGTGTGTATATTAAAGTGCGAGAGCAGCAGATTCTAGCCATGCATTTAACATGAGGCTGGACCAGAGCATCTTTAAATCTTTCATTACAGCCAGAGAGAGGGAGAAAGTCTGGTTTGTCTGCAGTTATCAGGAGTGTGTGTGTGTGCTTGCATGTGTGTTCGTGACATTTCATATGGCTCAGTATGTCTGTGTGTGTGTATGGTGATGCTATGCTCAGTCTAAGCCGATCGATGAGCAGTAGGGTGGGGCAGACTCTCTTCCCAGGTCTAGCCTACCTGTCTGTCATCTTTCAGACTCTTTTCCCAGGTCTAGTCTACCCGTCTGTCATCTTTCAGACTCTTTTCCCAGGTCTAGCTTACCTGTCTGTCATCTTTCAGACTCTCTTCCCAGGCCTAGCCTACCTGTCTGTCATCTTTCAGACTCTATTCCCAGGCCTAGCCTACCTGTCTGTCATCTTTCAGACTCTCTTCCCAAGTCTAGCCTACCTGTCTGTCATCTTTCAGACTCTCTTCCCAGGTCTAGCCTACCTGTCTGTCATCTTTCAGACTCTCTTCCCAGGTCTAGCCTACCTGTCTGTCATCTTTCAGACTCTCTTCCCAGGTCTAGCCTACCTGTCTGTCATCTTTCAGACTCTCTTCCCAGGTCTAGCTTGTCTGTTTCTACAATGTTTTATGTCCTATTTACTTTCCCTGACCTATTTATTATCTGCCCATCTCATCTCTCTTCCCTAACCTTTTCTCTCTCTCTCTCTCTCTCTCTCTCTCTCTCTCTCTCTCTCTCTCTCTCTCTATCTATCTCTCTCTCTCTCCCTCTCTCTCTTTCTGCTTTTCTCTCTCCTATCTGGATCAGTCCTTTCCCTGGTGTGTACTGACCGTGACACTGCGGTAGGGCTCTACCGATATGGAATTTCTGTGTCGGTA
Organism: Oncorhynchus kisutch; assembly: GCF_002021735.2. Classification (NCBI taxonomy): domain Eukaryota; kingdom Metazoa; phylum Chordata; class Actinopteri; order Salmoniformes; family Salmonidae; genus Oncorhynchus; species Oncorhynchus kisutch. The sequence goes on along the minus strand of NC_034186.2, from coordinate 19,394,677 downwards.
CCGATTTTAGGGAGGTAAAAGTCAACCATTACTGATACAGCTACCGATAAATTAGGTGGAATGACAAATTGTGCCCCAAAGGATTTACAGATACTTTAAATCAGGGATCGGAAATTGGCGGCCCCCTTTTGAAGGCCCACAGACAATTTCACAAAAAGAATGTCATAAAAATATACAGTTGAAGTCGGAAATTTAAATACACTTAGGTTGGAGTCATTAAAACTCGTTTTTTCAACCACATATTTCTTGTTAGCAAACTATAGTTTTAGCAAGTTGGTTAGGACATCTACTTTGTGCATGACACAAGTAATTGTTTACAGATTTCACTTATAATTCACTGTGTCACAATTCCAGTGGGTCAGAAGTTCACATACACTAAGTTGACTGTACCTTTTAACAGCTTGGAAAATTCCAGAAAATGATTTCATTGCTTTAGAAGCTTCTGATGGGCTAATTGACATCATTTGAGTCAATTGGAGGTGTACCTGGTGTACCTGTATTTCAAGGTCTACCTTCAAACTCGGTGCCTCTTTGCTTGACATCATGGGAAAATCCAAAGAAATTAGCCAATACCTCAGACAGAAAATTGTAGAACTCCACAAGTCCGGTTCATCCTTGGGAGCAATTTCCAAATGCCTGAAGATACCACGTTACTCTGTATAAACAATAGTACGCAAGTATAAACACCATGGGACCACGCAGCCGTCATACCGCTCAGGAAAGAGACGCGTTCTGTCTCCTAGAGATGAACGTACTATATCCACAGTAAAACGAGTCCTATATCGACATTTGAAAGGCCGCTCAGCAAGGAAGAAGGAACTGCTCCAAAATCGCCATAAAAAAGACAGACTACGGTTTGCAACTGCACATGGGGACACATAATTTAATTTTTGGAGAAATGTCCTCTGGTCTGAGGAAACAAAAATAGAACTGTTTGGCCATAATGACCATCGTTATGTTTAGAGGAAAACATGGGGAGGCTTGTAAGCCCAAGAACACCATCCCAACCGTGAATCAGCATCATGTTGTGGGGGTGCTTTGCTGCAGGAGGGAATGCATCATGAGGAAGGAAAATTATATGGATATATTGAAGCAACATCTCAAGACATCAGACCGGAAGTTAAAGCTTGGTCACAAATTTGGTCTTCCTAATGGACAATGACCCTAAGCATACTTCCAAAGTTGTGGCAAAATGGCTTAAGGACAACAAAGTCAAGGTATTGGAGTGGCCATCACAGGCCTACAAACCTGACTCAGTTACACCAGCTCTGTCAGGAGGAATGGGCCAAATTCACCCAACTTATTGTGGGGATCTTGTGGAAGGCTACCCAAAATGTTTGACCCAAGTTAAACAATTTAAAGGCAATGCTACCAAATACTAATTGAGCATATGTAAACGTCTGACCCGCTGGGAATGTGATGAAAGAAATAAAAGCTGAAATAAATCATTCTCTCTGCTATTATTCTGACATTTCACATTCTTAAAATGAAGTGGTGATCCTGACCTAAAACAGGGAATTTTTACCAGGATTAAATGTCAGGAATTGTGAAAAACGGAGTTTAAATGTATTTGGCTAAGGTGTATGTAGACTTCCGACTTCAACTGTAGATGTGGGTACGCAGAAGTTTACCTTCTTAGGTACAACATAAAGATGTGTCTATCTATGTCAGTGGATAAGAAGTATGCAGAAGTGTTTGTCCTAACCCCCACAAGGCGTAACTGAATGAATTAAACTTTTTATTAAAGTAAATCTGAAATTGCACTGTTCACACGTTCACAAATAGGCATTGAAATGCAGTAACATGCCATTAGTAATGTCACCACTAGGTGTCAGCTTCAGCATTTGTCTTGAGTAGATTTACTACAGTCTTTACAACAGTCAAAGGTAATGTAAACAAACACTTTTTGGCAACCTCGCAATAAGAGTACGGTATGACAAGCACAAGCTAGCTGTTCATTATGACAAGCACAAGCTAGCTGTTCATTATGACAAGCACAAGCTAGCTGTTCATTATGACAAGCACAAGCTAGCTGTTCATTATGACAAGCACAAGCTAGCTGTTCATTATGACAAGCACAAGCTAGCTGTTCATTACGACAAGCACAAGCTATCTGTTCGTTACAATGTTTTCTGACAGAAACCACATGTACATTACACTGTTATTCAATACAAAATGTATTGGATATAAATATCAACTGCAAATGGCATGCGCTGATGACAGAAAACGTTTATGCATGCTTGCAGCACTGATTTTAGTCACACATGCTAATTTAGCTAGCTAGCTAACGTTAGTTACTGATCTCATCATGCATGCAAGCACATATTCTGATTGATAGATATTCATAAACTGTCTTGCTTTTTGCAGATTGCATATTTTGGAAAACTAACTAAATAAGTCCACTAGCTTACATAATAGAGCTAGACACTATCTGTGTTCTTTTTGTATCAAGGACAGTGTTCACTTTGCCGCCAGTCCAGTGTTGACACATAAGTAGCACCGATTGCTAGCTAGCTAGGCTAGACTAACTACTAACTACCTTGCTGGCGAGATAGCGAAGCAACTGCCTTGCTGGCTTGCTAGCCAGCTAATGATAACTAAGTGAGCTTGTGATGAGGACAGAGCTGCTTGCTTGGTGAAGTGTACTTTGGATTATTTACTTATTCAAATATGCTGCCTGTGGTAAGCTACTCACTGTCAAACCACCATGCCCACTCTCTCTCAGGTTGTGACCTAAGGCTGACTGATGGTCAGTGAGTAGCTCATAGAGTACCCTCTTCAGGCAACCATTCAAAAAAAAGTTCATTACTGCAAATTCATTTGTTTATTCTATGTATATAATATCTGCACTTTATCTGTGGAATGATACAAATACAAATAAAACCGATACAAATATTTCAGTCGGACTCTGCAGTACTGCACAGACTCTACATTTAAGTAATTTAGCAGCTGCTCTTATACTAGTGAATGCGTGCGTGTGCGTGTCTGAGAGACTTTATGTAACAGTAGATGGCCAGCCTGTCCAACACTGGAGCAGGTGGTCCTTTTGAAAAGGGAATCACACCTTGAGAGTCCCTCAAGAATTGTGAGATGGAGAAAGTATGTGTGAAGGGGGTAGGGTGTTGTTCAAGATGATTACTGTCTATTTTTGTATTCACAATCACACACCGCACACTAAGGCTAACATCTTCTGCTTTCTTTCCGTCCCTCCCGTGCGAATAGAAAGATGGAACGTAGTGATTCTCCATCATCTCTCTCTCTCTCTCTCTCTCTCTCTCTCTCTCTCTCTCTCTCTCTCTCTCTCTCTCTCATTTGATGTTTTATTCTTCAAACAGGAGAGATGGGCCAGTGAAGGAGAGGAGAGATCCTTATGCTAATGTGGTTGTGAAGAAACACAAACCCTCTTGAGGCCATTCACTGATGCTAGAGCGCATTTAAAAACATTGTGAATGTGTGTCTGGAACAGGCTTTGAGGGGGGGTGTATGTACGTGTGTGTAGGAGGGGTTGAAGATGCTGGAGTGCATCCAAAGCAATGTGTTTTTGAAATGATAATATAGCCTACTGTACTAGAGACTAGCAGAATGAAAACTGAAACTAAGATGAGGAGAAATTGCTTGGTGGAAATTACACTGGACAAAAATATGAACCCAACATGTAAAGTGTTGGTCCCATGTTTCATGAGCTGAAAAAAAAAAAATCCCAGAAATGTTCCCTACACACAAAAATATTATTTCTCAAACATTCGGTGAACATTTGTCATTTGCCAAGATAATCCATCCACCTGACAGGTGTGGAATATCAAGAAGCTGATTAAACAGCCTGATCATTACAAAGTTGCACCTTGTGCTGGGGACAATAAAAGGCCACTTTAAAATATGCTGTTTTGTCACACAACACAATGCCACAGATGTCTCAAGTTTTGAGGGAGGGTGCAATTGGCATGCTGACTGCAGGAATGTCCACTAGTGCTGTTGCCCAGAGAATTGAATGTCAATTTCTCCAAAATAAGCTGCCTCCAACGTCGTTTTACAGAATTTGGTAAAATCTTTGAAATTGTTGCATATTTTGCTAAGTTTATATTTTTGTTCAGTGTAGTCTATTGAGATTTCCATGGGGTGTCTATCTGTCCTTTTACATTTGCAGTTTGTGTGTGTTGGTGGTTAATCAATCAATCAAGCATTCATATGTATTATATAAAGCTTCTTTTTTTTTTTTACAGCTGTACAGTTGTCAGTCACAGAGTGCTGTATAGTTACCTGGACTAGACCCCAGCTACAGCTGATGACAGTTCCCCAGGCACTGTTGTGATTCAGGAAGGAGCTGAGGTGTGTGTGTGCATGTGCGTGTGTTTGCGTGTGCGTGTGTGTGTGTGTGTGTGTATGTGCAGCCTCTGTCTCACTTTAATATTTAATATCTTCGCTCCACAGCAGGAAGAAAGTGCAGATTGAAACATTTCTGTGTTGAACAGTGGGCCTCTGGGCAGAAGAGAGGAGGGGAGGGTTGAGGAAAGGAGGAAGTGGAGAGAGGAAGAGAGAGAAGAGAGAGAGTCAGTTGTAATGTTGAATCTCCAAGCAGGGACTGGGAGAGGGGAAGAAGAGCAATAGAGCGCTGCTCTGCTTGGCATTTGGAGAACAAGGAAATGTGGATTCACACTCGGTATCCCTAGAGCAGGTGTATTCTCCTCCATCTACCATCCATCCCACCGTCCATCCATTCCTCCTCTGGGAAATGTCATTCTAGGCCTGGGAATGCCAGGAAATATGTGAGGGTTCTGATCGAAGATTCCGCCGGATCTGTCAGACAGAATGGTCAGAACAATGTCTGCAGAATGGTCAGAACAATGTCTGCAGAATGGTCAGAACAATGTCTGCAGAATGGTGGAATGCCATGACTGAGGGCTGAGCCCAGATGATTTAAATAGGCCTTGAATGCACAGCAGGGGGTGGGGGTGTGTGTGTTGTTTCTCAGACAGATGGGTGTAACAGGGTGTGATGCCAGGAGTGGGATAGAGAGATTGTTGCAGGAGATTAAAGAGAGAGACAGACAGAAGGGAGGGTGAGAGGGGTGAAAGAATGGAGATTTGGGATAAAAATAGGGGAGGTAGGGTGACAGCCGACCAATAACAGAGCTCCTCTCTCGACCCCAAATCAGCCGGGAGGGAGAGAGCATATTTCACCACCAACTCCCTCTCATTGCCACCGAACCACACAGCACACCAATCTTATTTAGCCTAAGTAGTAGGCTAAACAATGGTTGTCGTTGAGATAGTTAACTCCCTCTATTCTCCCTCTATCTCTCCATTGAGGGTGTGATTAGACACATCTAATTCAACAACCACATAGTTATTTTTCCAGAACCTCCCATTGTCAGTATTCCCAGAACCAGTATATATTCCCAGTCAGTATTCCCAGTCAGACCCAGTATATATTCCTAGTCAGTATTCCCAGTCAGACTCCATTCACTCTCTCCCTTCCCATGTCTCCATCCTCTCTCTCTTCCCCTCAACCCCCTCCCCCTCTCTCCCTTCCCCTCTCTTCCTTCCCCCCTCTCCCTTCCCATTTCTCCCTTCCCCTCTCTCATCCTCTCTCTTGCTATCCTCTCCCTCCACCCTCTCTCTTCCCCTCTCTCCCTTCCCCTCTCTCTCTTCCCCTGTCTCCCTTCCCCCTCTCTCTTCCCCTCTCTCTCTTCCCCTCTCTCTCTTCCCCTCTCTCTCTTCCTCTCTCTTCATCCTCTCTCCCTTCCCTCTCTCTCTTCCCCTGTCTCCCTTCCCCCTCTCTCTTCCCCTCTCTCTCTTCCTCTCTCTCCATCCTCTCTCCCTTCCCCTCTCTCTCTTCCCCTGTCTCCCTTCCCCTGTCTCCCTTCCCCCCTCTCTCTTCCTCTCTCTCCATCCTCTCTCCCTTCCCCTCTCTCTCTTCCCCTGTCTCCCTTCCCCCACTCCCTTCCCCTTCCCCTCTCTCTCTTCCTCTCTCTCCATCCTCTCTCCCTTCCCCTGTCTCTATTCGCCTCTGTCAGCCAAAGTCCCCCCGGGGAGCCAGTTAAACAGCTCTAAAGCACAGCCCCGCCCAGACCCCACTGCTATGTAGCACCAACCACCACAGTCCCGCCATCCCTCCTCTAGCCTCCTATGGGAACAGATTAAGCCAATTAACCTACATAACAACAAACAAAACACTGTAGAATGGACTGATTAATTCATTCTAGTAATGATGTATAGTGCTGTGATGCCTCGCTTGGCTCAGCCAAGGGAGAGTAATCCTTGATTAAAGGTTTGGGTGAGGTCATAAGTGTAGTGAGATTCCAGAGAGAGAGGGGGAGAAGAAAAGAGAGAGGTAATTAATTAATTAATTAATAGCTATACTGGGAGTTCCTTTTACAGCAATCTAGCTACATCAGCAGATAGTCTGTTTATCAGTCAGTGGGACTCTAGCCTGGCCCCAATATTATAAAATTGATTAAAACAAATGTTTCTCATCAATCTACACACCATAAGATATGCCATAATGATTTTTTTGCTAATAAAAAATGCAAAACTTATATATCACATTTACATATGTATTCAGACCCTTTACTCAGTACTTTGTTGAAGCACCTTTGGCAGCGATTCTAGCATTGAGTCTTCTATGATGCTACAAGCTTGGCACATCTGTGTTTGGGGAGTTTCTCCCATTCTTCTCTGCAGATCCGCAAGTTCTCTCAGGTTGGATGGGGAGCGTTGCTGCACAGCTATTTTCAGGTCTCTCCAGAGATGTTTGATCGGGTTCAAGTCCGGGCTCTGGCTGGGCCACTCAAGGACATTCAGAGACTAATCCCGAAGCCACTCCTACATTGTCGTTGCTGTGTGCTTAGGGTCGTTGCCCTGTTGGAAGGTGAACCTTTGCCCTAGTCTGAGGTCCTGAGTGCTCTGGAGCAGGTTTTTATCAAGGATCTCTCTGTACTTTGCTCCTTTCATCTTTTCCTCTGTGCTGACTAGTCTCCCAGTCCTGCCGCTGAATAACATCCCCACTGCATGATGCTGCCACTTCCATGCTTCACTGTAGTGATGGTGCCAGGTTTCCTCCAGATGTGACACTTGGCATTCAGGCCAAAGAGTTCAATCTTCTTTTCATCAGACCAGAGATTCTTGTTACTCATGGTCTGAGAGTCTTTAGGTGCCTTTTGGCAAACTCCAAGCGGGCTGTAATGAGCCTTTTACTGAGGGGTGGCTTCCGTCTGGCCACTCTACTATAAAGTCCTGATTGGTGGAGTGCTGCAGAGATGGTTGTCCTTCTAGAATGTTCTCCCATCTCCACAGAAGAACTCTAGAGCTCTGTCAGAGTGACCATTGGGTTCTTGGTCACCTCCCTGACCAAGGCCCTTCTTCCCTGATTGCTAAGTTTGGCCTGGCGGCCAGCTCTAGGATGAGTCTTGGTGCTTCCAAACTTTTTCAGTTTAAGAATGATGGAGATCACTGTGCTCTTGGGGACCTTCAATGCTGCAGAAAGGTTTTGTTACCCTTCCCCAGATCTGTGCCTCGACACAATCCTGTCTCTTAGCTCTACGGACAATTCCTTCAACCTCATGGCTTAGGTTTTGCTCTGATATGCATTTGAATTTACCACAGGTGGACTCCAATCAAGTTGTAGAAACATCTCAAAGATGATCAATGGAAACAGGATGCACCTGAGCTTAATTTCGAGTCTCATAGCAAAGGGTCTGAATGCTTATGTAAATAAATTCTGTTTTTTTTTATACATTTGCACAAATTTATAGAAACCTGTTTTCGCTTTGTCATTATGGGGTAGTCTGTGTAGATTGCTGAGGATTTGTTTTTTATTTAATTAATTTTAGAATAAGGTTGAAACGTAACAAAGTGTGGAAAAAGTCAAGGGGTCTGAATACTTTCCCATGGCACTGTAGGCCTGATCCCGGATGGGGATGAGACAGCCTACAGGGAGGATGTCATTGACTTAGCAGTGTGGTGCCATGATAACAACCTTTACCTCAACGTCAGTAATACCAAGGAGTTGATCGTGGACTATTGGAGAAAAAAAGGAGAGCAGGCCCCAATCCACATCGTCGGGGCTGTTGTGGAGCGGGTAAGAGCTTCAAGTTCCTTACCGTCCACACCACTAAGGACTTAACATGGTCCACACTAGGGCTGTCCCCAACCCCCAAAAAATCTTTGTCGACAGTCGTCTTTTCTTTTGACCAATCGATTTGGTTAAAAGAAAATTCTTCCATATATCGACACCCTATGTGTTGAAAAAATCACCTATTGCCTGATGCTTTAAGAACACTGTTTGATTAAATCATTAAGACACACAAATGACTCAAGAGGGAGCCAGAGATCAACATACCCTAACCAGAAGAAAACACCTGTTCCTGAACCTCTACCTCCCACTGCTGCTCTCCTTTGCAGATTCAGCTGTTTCGCTCCTGAAGGTGCCGGTAATAAGATACACCAGGGGTCGGCAACCTTTTCAATTTTGATTGCCAATTTATCTTACAGTTTCTACCGATCTGCGTGCCATTTTTGGCGCAGCAGTCTAAGGCACTGCATCTCAGTGTTAGAGGTGTCATTACAGACCCTGGTTCAATTCCAGGCTGTATCACAACCGGATGTGATTGGGAGTCCCATAGGGAAGCGAACAATTGGCTCAGCGTCGTTAGGGTTTGGCCAGGCTCAAAAAAGTTTAACGCTTTTTAGGTTACTACATGATTCCATGTGTTATTTCATAGTTTTGATGTCTTCACTTTTATTCCACAATGTAGAAAATAGTCAAAATGAAGATAAATCCTGGAATGAGAAGGTGTGTCCAAACATTTGACAATCAAAGGGCAAACAATTCACACAATGAAGTTATGAAACAATGAATGCGCACAAAATGTCGGGAGAGAGCGCATTCTGGAGAGAATTGTGCCTTGTGCATCTTAGCCACACTCCCCTTCTTCTTGGACTGTGGCATCCCCTCAGCCTCCTCAATGGATTAGTCTACTGAGATAAGCGCGAATCAGAAAGGTGTCTCGTGTGCCATGAAAGAAGAAAAAACATCTATTTGCGGCTGCTTGACAAAACAAATCTTCGTCGACCAACAGCCTATCAAGACAAGAATTGACCAGACGACTAAATGGGGTCAGCCCTCCCTGCACAGTCGTGAAGAGGGCACGGCAGCGCCTCTTCCCCCTCACGAGGCTGAAAAGATTTGGCATGGGCCTTCGGATCTTCAAAAAGTTCATCTTGACTGGCTACATCACCGCTTGGTATGGCAAATGCAACGTCCTTGACCGCAAAGCTCTACAGCCCAGTACATTACCGGGGCCAAGTTCCCTGCCATCCAGGACCTCTATGTCAGGTGGTGTCAGAGGAAGGCCTGAAAGATTACCAAAGAATCCAGCCACCCACACCATAGACTGTTTACTCTGCTACTGTGCAGCAAACAGTACCTTAGCATTAGCTCTCAGACCAACAAGATCCTACTGTCCTAACAGCTTCTACCCCCAAGACTGCTAAATAGTCAATTAATGGTACCCAAACTATCTGCACTGACTTTACCTTGCACTGACCCTATGCACACTAACTAGACTGACTATACAGTATATACACACCATATACACACTCACTCACACAAACTACATTGAAACTCCCACACAAAACCCCCACACATTCACTTACACTACATCCGCCCACACACACAACATACACACGCAGACCGGCACAGCACGAACACAGATACATACACATTACACATTACACACACACTTTAACTCTCACCATTTGCTGCTGCTACTCTGTTCTTTATTTTACTGGTATTATTATCTATCCTGATGTCTAGGCACTTTCATGTACATATCTATCTAAAAAACCTTGTACCTCTGCACATTGATCTGGTACTGGTAGTTGTCAGGTATGCGTAATTGGCTGTATGGGAGTCAGGCGCAGGAGAGCAGATATTGGGTATCAAACGGAGCCTTTTATTTAGGCGAACCAAAAACACACGGCACAATGAACACAAAATACAATACGGGTTTACATAACCCAGCGCAACCAGTCTAACATGCGCATACATCAAACAAAAAACAATCCCACACAAAGACATGGGGGGAACAGAGGGATAAATACACAACAAGTTATTGAGGGGATTGAAACCAGGTGTGAGGAAAACAAGACAAAACAAATGGAAAATGAAAAGTGGATCGATGATGGCTAGAAGGCCGGCGCCGCCAACCGCCGAGCGCCGCCCGAACAAGGAGAGGACAGTAGTCCTTGAAAATAGCTCCATTCTTGTGTATTTTATTCATCTTGTGTTACAATTGTATTCTTAAATTGCATTTTTGGAAGGGCTCGTAAGCAAGCATTTCATGATAAATCTACACTAGTTGTATTCGGCGCATGTGACAAATAAAAAATGATTTGGTACTGGTAGATGACATAACAAGCTATAGGCCTACCAGGTCAACAACATGTAGCCTGATGCCATCACATGGACACACACGCACACACACACACACACACACACACACACACACACACACACACACACACACACACACACACACACACACACACACACACACACACACACACACACACACACACACACTGCCATCCCAATTCCACAGGCCTGTGTTCCTCTGACGAAGGTACACACACTCACACAGCTCACTCCGCAGCCTTACCGAAAGATGTGTGTCTGTGTCACCATCTGTCCCGGTCGCCCTTGGTAACTGCAGTAAATTTATAGGCCCATAAATAGGGCTATGAGAGTGTGTCTACACAGCCAAACGTTTAGTCTTCATTGTCAACATACACTCTTAACACACACTACTCTTGTTCATCTTTCTCCCCGTCTCTCCTTCAAACACTCTACATCCCTCTCTCTGTCATCCCCTCTTCACTAGTACTGTTGTCTGTTGGAGTGTTTTCTCATATACACTGAACAAAAGTATCAATGCAACATGTAAACTGTTGGTCCCATGTTTCATAAACTGAAATAAAATATCCCCAACATTTTCACAAAAAGCTTATTTCTCTCAAATTTTGTGCACAAATGAGTTTACATCCCTGTTAGTGAAGCATTCCTCCTTTGTCAAACTCATCTGAGTTTTGACCTGAATGCAGTTCGGGGTCGTAACTGAATTCAGTATGTATGGCGTCGTGTTGGCAAGGAGTTTACTAATGTCAACATGGTGAACAGAGTGCCCCATGGTGGAGGTGGGGTTATGGTATGTGAAGGCATAAGCTAGAGACAATGAACACAATTGCATTTTATCGATGGCAATTTGAATGCACAGAGATACCGTGACTAGATCTTGAGGCCCATTGTCGTGCCATTCTTCTGCCACCATCACCTCAGGTTTCAGCATTATTATGCATGGCCCCATGTCACAAGGATCTGTACTAGTGATGCACCGATATGCCACCTACAGTGCCTTGCGAAAGTATTCGGCCCCCTTGAACTTTGCGACCTTTTGCCACATTTCAGGCTTCAAACATAAAGATATAAAACTGTATTTTTTTGTGAAGAATCAACAACAAGTGGGACACAATCATGAAGTAGAACGACATTTATTGGATATTTCAAACTTTTTTAACAAATCAAAAACTGAAAAATTGGGCGTGCAAAATTATTCAGCCCCTTTACTTTCAGTGCAGCAAACTCTCTCCAGAAGTTCAGTGAGGATCTCTGAATGATCCAATGTTGACCTAAATGACTAATGATGATAAATACAATCCACCTGTGTGTAATCAAGTCTCCGTATAAATGCACCTGCACTGTGATAGACTCAGAGGTCCGTTAAAAGCGCAGAGAGCATCATGAAGAACAAGGAACACACCAGGCAGGTCCGAGATACTGTTGTGAAGAGGTTTAAAGCCGGATTTGGATACAAAAAGATTTCCCAAGCTTTAAACATCCCAAGGAGCACTGTGCAAGCGATAATATTGAAATGGAAGGAGTATCAGACCACTGCAAATCTACCAAGACCTGGCCGTCCCTCTAAACTTTCAGCTCATACAAGGAGAAGACTGATCAGAGATGCAGCCAAGAGGCCCATGATCACTCTGGATGAACTGCAGAGATCTACAGCTAAGGTGGGAGACTCTGTCCATAGGACAACAATCAGTCGTATATTGCACAAATCTGGCCTTTATGGAAGAGTGGCAAGAAGAAAGCCATTTCTTAAAGATATCCATAAAAAGTGTTGTTTAAAGTTTGCCACAAGCCACCTGGGAGAGCAACACAGCTCATCACCCTGAACACACCATCCCCACTGTCAAACATGGTGGTGGCAGCATCATTGTTTGGGCCTGCTTTTCTTCAGCAGGGACAGGGAAGATGGTTAAAATTGATGGGAAGATGGATGGAGCCAAATACAGGACCATTCTGGTTCAAAAATAAACATATCCAGGTGTTAGAATGGCCAAGTCAAAGTCCAGACCTGAATCCAATCGAGAATCTGTGGAAAGACCTGAAAACTGCTGTTCACAAATGCTCTCCATCCAACCTCACTGAGCTCGAGCTGTTTTGCAAGGAGGAATGGGAAAAAATGTCAGTCTCTCGATGTGCAAAACTGATAGAGACATACCCCAAGCGACTTACAGCTGTAATCGCAGCAAAAGGTGGCGCTACAAAGTATTAACTTAAGGGGACTGAATCAGTTTTTGATTTGTTAAAAAAGTTTGAAATATCCAATAAATGTCGTTCCACTTCATGATTGTGTTCCACTTGTTGTTGATTCTTCACAAAAAAATACAGTTTTATATCTTTATGTTTGAAGCCTGAAATGTGGCAAAAGGTCGCAAAGTTCAAGGGGGCCGAATACTTTCGCAAGGCACTGTATATCCAATATTTTCCTTGCCAAAAAAAATCGATACCGATAACCAATTTAAAAAATCTTAGCGGCCTTTTAAGAATTCTAGTACAGTGAAATAGTTAACACACACACATGGAAGCTGCGGTCTAAGGCACTGCATCTCAGTGCAAGAGGCGTCACTACAGTCCCTGGTTCGAATCCAGGCTGTATCACATCCGAACGTGATTGGGAGTCCAATAGCGCTGCGCACAATTGGCCCAGCGTTGGCCGGGGTAAGCCGTCATTGTAAATAAGAATTTGTTCTTAACTGACTTGCCTAGTTAAATAAAGGTTACACACACACACCACACTGACCAAAAAGTTATTTTGTTGGCATTTACATATGTCACCATTACCAGTAAAACATAATCAAAACCTATTTCTTTCACTGACTTGCAGTGCTGTTTCGTTGTTCATTTGTTCAGTCGTTTCATTCTCAACCAGGATTTCTATGGAACGCCGTTTGGGTCTTTTCATGTAAAAAAATATACATTATTTGAAGTGTCAAATAAGCTTGTTGACCAATCAGGACCTGAATATGACGGCACGTCACATAATCATTTAATGCGTTCATACATTCTTTCTGTAGTTATTACACATTGATTACACTTTCACTCGTATTTCATATGTCACAACGATTCATTGAAACGTATGCTATGATGCAGGTAAAGTTGTCTCGCGCACCTACAGTGCTGGTCATAAGAAAAGCTAGCTAGCTCATGGATGCAAACAATGTTTTCTCCAAAAACAGAGCAAAACAACATCATCTGTTTCAGTAGTTATAGATAGCTAGCTAATTATATAGCTAGGTGTCATCATCTGAAATAACCTTGATTTATAAGACAGTTCTTATTTGATGAATGGTGGTCGAACCCATCTATGTGAAGCTAGCCACAATAAGGTTAGCCACAATACTGGACTTTGCGGTTCACCTTCAAAATAAAAGTATGTCATTCACATTGATGCAAATTGTGTTATTTGACGTGTCAAATTAAAAGCTTATTTAACGCGTCAAAAAGTGTTATTGTCCAAAAGTTATTTGACGTGTTTTTTGACACGCAAAGACCCAAACAGCTTTCCATAGTATGTCGTGAAGCTAATAGCAGTGACGCTAATATGTATGTTTGTTGTTTGTGCTTGCATTTGTGTGTGTTGGAAGGGCAGTGTTTGAGTGTGTGTGTACATATTGGAGGGCAGCTGGGAGGTCACTCCTTCACCGTGTGTGTGGAGATCTGTTGACACTCATCCCTGTAGTTGCTAGGGGCTTCCTGGCGACAGTGTGGGCAGGGGACCAATAGCATGCCCCAGGCTCCAGCTGTCCCCCCCCCTCTCTGTGGGTTTTTAAAGTCCGTCAGAGAGCACTGCATGCTGGGAAAGACCCTTCAGAGCCAGAGGGCAGCAGGAAGAGTCCTTACACACACAGCATTGTCGAGATTCAATTCTAGGGAGGCGAGAAGGAGACGTCAAACAGAGTGTGTGTTTAAGGGTTTCACCCAGGGATTGGACAGCTCAGGTACACTAGAGTTCTCCTTTTGTCTCACCAAGTCCATGTACATTATACCATGCTGGGGCGGCAGGGTAGCCTAGTGGTTAGAGCGTTGGACTAGAGAGAGAGAGAGAGAGAGACAGAGAGAGAGAGAGAGAGAGAGAGAGAGAGAGAGAGAGACAGAGAGAGAGAGAGAGAGAGAGAGAGAGAGACAGAGAGAGAGAGAGAGAGAGAGAGAGAGAGAGAGAGACAGAGAGAGAGACAGAGAGAGAGAGACAGAGAGAGAGAGACAGAGAGGCTGGGAGCGTTGGCAACAAAAACAACAGCATTGGTTACAGCATGACGACAACACTGGTCTCACTGTGGTGTGGAGAGGCATACTGGGAAAGCACGAACATAGGCTATGGAGGCTACTTCCATTCCAAAAAACATTCCACATACACACACTCCCGTAGACATTAGACAGTCACACGTTCCAGACACAACATTCCACACAGAAATACACACAGACACAACATTCCACACACATCGGGCCAAATTCCCAGAGGGGATTCTTCTCTTCTCTTTCCATTTTCACAGTGGTAATTTTATTCATCCGCAAACACCTGTTCCCTTCCTATCTCCCCCTCCTTCTCTCCCCATCTCTCGCTCTCTCCTCCAAACTGCCTGTAGTCTCTTCCTCATTCAATCTTTCCCCATCACTACCTCTCTCCCTGCTTCTCGCTCCACCTCCCTCTCTATTTCAGCAGGCTGTCTGATGCATGCCAATGAAGGGTTTAAAGCCCCTCTCCTTTCCTTTCCTTCCCCTCCTCTCTCATATCCTCTCGTGTCTCCTCTCCTTTCCCCCCCTACTCTCCTCCTCCCCTCCTCCTCCTCTCAGTAGTTAGCAGGGTTTAACGTACCTCTGGGTGTGTGTGTGTGTGTGTGTGTGTGTGTGTGTGTGTGTGTGTGTGTGTGTGTGTGTGTGTGTGTGTGTGTGTGTGTGTGTGTGTGGTTTAACTGAGCTCCAGCCACATGTTAAATTACAGTCAGATGAGTTGAGGCCTGTTCTCATGATGTGTATATATAGTCAGTGATTTGATGTCGTAGACTGAGAGACATGTTGATGCCTCAGAACTTTCTGACTTTAGTACACAATTTTAGAGGGCAGCTTGGTCTGAATTGTAGGCTTACCTACCTGTTAAGCTCAAATACAAAACAGAACCAACAGAGCCTTAGAACACAAGACCTTAGAGAACCTAAGATACAGATCTTTCATTTCAATATCTCTGATAGGAGTCCATTGGCAGCTGTTACAGCAAGCTGACTGACTGATGTTCTACTATCTAGTTGACAGATGATGATGAGATGTGGGTTTGGTAGCATTTCTCTCCTGAGCTGAACAACAACCCTTATCAGCTCACAATATCACCATCAGGGGGTGGGGATGGGCTTGCCGTGTTGAAGCCTAAAATAGACTAGAGAGAGTGAGAGAGAGAGGGATGCGTGGGGGGATAGAAGTAAGGCAAGTACAGAGCAATCGAGAGATGGCAAGAAGAGATGGATAGACTGAGCTGAGGGATGAAATAGTTTCTATCCTCTCCAACATGTAAGTAGAGGGCCTGTAACAGCCGTGGGTGGGCAGGGATCACTTTACAATCAGCCTGGCAGGCAGCACGTTTTTAAAAAGAACCAACGTAAAACAATATTACCACAGATAGAGACACACACACACACACACACACACACACACACACACACACACACACACACACACAATATTATCACAGACAGACAGTCATCATCTGAATTGCTTCCTGGCAGCCCTGCCTAGCCCAGGGATCCATAAACACATCTACATTACAGACAGACTCTACTTTACCAGCTGTTACAGTCCCGCAGCCCTGCCACAGCACACCTGACCCACAGACCCACAGATATGGAATGTGGAATCCATCCATGTTCTGTTATTCTTCCATGGAAGCATGTACAGAACAACACAGAATTGGAATTCTGCTGCCCCAGGCCAATTATATGGCATAGTAACAATATGGTCATGGGTTAGAGAGAGGGAGAGAGACAAAAGAGAAAAGAGAGAAAGACTAAAAAGAGCAGAGGAGGACAGGTGGAGGGGGAGAGAGGAGAGGAGAAAAAAAGAGAGGAAACGAGGACAGGTGGAGAGGGAGAGAGGAGAGGAGGATGAGAGGGAGAGAGAAAAAGAGGAGAGGAGAAAGGGGAGGAGGAAAAGGGGGGAGACAGGAGGAGAGAGAGAGAGAGAAGGAGAAGGGGGGACAGACAGAGAGCAGAGAAGGTTAAGATGGCTAACACATCGTCTCTCATCAGTCCTCTATTCATCCCTCACACCTCTGACCTGCTGATGAGCATATTCTGTTTTATACTTGAAGTCGTTATCACACAGACACACGCCCACCATAACTTAATTCACTTCACCCCCCCCTTTCTCTCAATCTATCATTTTCCCCACCTGATCTCTCTCAGTCCCCTTCTCTCTACCTCTATCCCCTCTCTCTCTACCTCCACCCCCCCCCCCCCTCTCTCTCTCTCTCTGTCTGTCTGTATAATAGCCATTATCATCATATTGGTTGTGTGCCAGTGTCTCGCCGTCTCCCTGATTCTGATGGCCAATCCACTCTGAGCCGTGGGGGAGGAGATTAGCCACACACCCAAGCATACACACACTCTCAGTCTCTTACACATGCATGTGCACACCACACACAAACACACATCCTCATCATGAATCAGCTATTCCAGCCATCCACAGCAATCAACTGTCAGATCACTAGAGCAGCAGATCAGTCACACAGTGATGGTAAACTCACAACACTGATCCTCTCAGCATAAGATATAGGCCTACTCACTCACTCACTGCCTTCTGTCTCACCATGCCGATCCTAAATCATCTGCTATCTTGCCACGGTGCTGTCCCAACTTGCTACAATGACTGGGGACCTGCTTCTAGATCAGTGGTTTGGTGAATGGGTGAAGAGAACACACTTAGTATTGGTTATAGTGCCAGTTGTTTGGATTGAGTGATAGAAGAAGAGAAGGAACCAAGGGTAGGGAGGTAAACATAGTAGAAATGGAGACTAGAGAAGGGGTGAGAGATACAGAGTGTATAAGAAACAGGAGAGATAGAGAGAGGGGGAAGTAGAGGAGGGAAAATATGATCTGGGAACATATGTCTCAGACAGCCGTCTGCCATTAGGCTTGTAAAAGCATCGATCCGGGCCTGGCTGCTGGCTCTGAAACACACACACACACTCATACACACTCATACACACTCATACACACTCATACATACACACACACACGGCTGGCTGTTGTTAAGAGCATTATTAACAACACACTCCTCTAACATTACTACCATGTTCTCAAATCACCATGACACCAGATGTGTGTGTATGTGTGTGACTGTGTGACTGTGTGTGTGTTTGTGTGTGTGTGTGTGTATTGATGCAGCAAGTGCTGTAAATCAAAATATATTTTATATTAACCACCCTTTGCCTTGATGACAGCTTTGCACACTCTTGGCATTCTTTCAACCAGCTACTTGAGGTAGTCACCTAGAATGTAGGTATGCCTTGTTAAAAGGTCATTTGTGGAATATCTGCATTTGAGCCAATCAGTTGTGTTTTGACAAGGTAGAGTTGTAAGGGGTCGGAAACTTTCAGGAATTTTCCCAGAAATTTTCCATGGGAAGTTAAGCACGGCCAGGTGGACTTGGAACAACAAGGAGTCATCATGCCAGGTAGTCCTGAGGCATGGTCCTAGGGCTCAGGTCCTCCGAGAGAGAGAAATAAAGAAAGAGAGAAAGAGGGAATTAGAGAGAGCACACTTAAATTCACACAGGACACGGGATAAGACAGGAGAAATACTCCAGATATAACAGACTGATAACAGGCAGTCATCAATGACCTTGGACCACAGAAGGTATTTGCACTGTTGACAGACAATGCTGTGAACATGAAGGCTGCTTGGTCTAAAGTGCAGGAGTCCTATCCTCACATCACACCCATTGGCTGTGCTGCTCATGCATTGAATCTGCTCCTCAAGGACATCATGGCACTGAAAACAATGTATACACTCTACAAGAGAGCCAAGGAAAAGGTTAGGTATGTGAAGGGTCATCAAGTTATAGCAGCAATCTACCTCACCAAGCAAAGTGAGAAGAATAAGAGCACCACATTGAAGCTGCCCAGCAACACCTGTTGGGGTGGTGTTGTCATCATGTTTGACAGTCTCCTGGAGGGGAAGGAGTCTCTCCAAGAAATGGCCATATCACAGTCTGCTGATATGGACAGCCCCATCAAGAGGATCCTCCTGGATGATGTATTTTGGGAGAAAGTGGTAAGCAGCCTGAAACTCCTGAAACCTATAGCAGTAGCCATTTCGCAGATTGAGAGAGACAATGCCATCCTGTCTGATGTTCAGACTCTGCTTGCAGATGTAAGAGAAGAAATCCGTTCTGTCCAGCCCACTTCACTGTTGCTCCAAGCAGAGGAAACTGCAGTTCTGAAATACATTAAAAACTGTGAAGACTTCTGCCTGAAGCCCATACACACCGCAGTGTACATGTTGGACCCCAAGTATGCTGGCAAGAGCATCCTGTCTGATTCAGAGATCAACAAGGCCTATGGTGTCATCACTACCGTGTCTCACCACCTTAGCCTGGATGAGGGCAAGGTTCTTGGCAGTCTGGCGAAGTACACTTCCAAGCAAGAGCTTTGGGATGGAGATGCAGTATGGCTCGTGCCAACATATCTCATCAGCCACCTGGTGGAAGGGACTTTTTGGATCTGAGGCTCTTTCCCCTGTTGCCTCCATCATCCTACAAATCCCACCAACATCAGCCACCTCAGAGCGCAACTGGTCCTTGTTTGGGAACACGCACACCAAGGCACGCAACAGGCTGACCAATACAAGGGTTGAAAGGTTGGTGGCCATCCGGGGAAATTTGAGGCTTTTTGAGCCTGACAACGAGCCATCCTCAACAAGGTTGGAAAGTGACAGTGAAGATGAGGCCTCAGAGTCTGATTTCCAAGAGGTGGACATTGAGGAGGTCCAGGGAGAAGACATGGAAACCTGAGAGGAAGACAACCAAAGCTTTAGTTTCTAGACTATCATTTTACAGATGTATATTGAAAGCGTTCTTGGGAGATGCGGTGGATCATTGGGGATCATTTAATATTCCCTTTCTTTTGTTGTTCAGTGAAATCATCCCATGTGAAGAGTCAACTCATTTAATTAAAGTTCAATTTGTTACTAAATAGTTTTTTTTATTTCTGTTGGAAGGATTTAATCATTTGCATATATGTCTACTTATGATAAGGTAAAAGGTTTCTGTCTCCATATAATATGATAAATATATCCCTTGCAAAAACCATCTACATTTAAATGGTATTAATATTAATTTGCATATATTTCCATTAATTTCCATATATTCCCATTAATTCCCACGGAAAGTTTCCACCTCTGAATATTCCCCAAATGCGCAAACCTAATTGTGACAAGGTAGGGGTGGTATACAGAAGATAGCCCTATTTGGTATAGACCAAGTCCATA
This sequence comes from Oncorhynchus kisutch, assembly GCF_002021735.2. Classification (NCBI taxonomy): domain Eukaryota; kingdom Metazoa; phylum Chordata; class Actinopteri; order Salmoniformes; family Salmonidae; genus Oncorhynchus; species Oncorhynchus kisutch. Next base: position 19,374,797 of record NC_034186.2, on the reverse strand, counting down.
TTATGAGAAGAACAGCTCAAATAAGCAAAGAGAAATGACAGTCCATCATTACTTTAAGACATTAAGTGCAGTCGCAAAATCCATAAAGCGGGATGATGAAACTGTCTCTCATGAGGACCGCCACAAGAAAGGAAGATCCAGAGTTACCTCTGCTGCAGAGGATAAGTTCATTAGAGGTACCAGCCTCAGAAATGTCAGCCCAAATACATGCTTCACAGAGTTCAGGCAACAGGCACATCTCAACATCAACTGTTCAGAGGAGACTGCGTGAATCCGGCCTTCATGGTTGAATTGCTGCAAGGAAACAACTATTAAAGGACACCAATAATAAGAGACTTGCTCAGGCCAAGAAACATGAGCAATGGACATTAGACCGGTGGAAATCTGTCCTTTGGTCTGATTTTTGATTCTAACCGCTGTGTCTTTGTGAGACGCAGAATAGGTGAGTGATTGATCTCTGCATGTGTGGTTCCCACTGTAAAGCATGGAGGAGGTGTGTAAAGCATGGAGGAGGTGTGATGGTGTGGGGGTGCTTTGCTGGTGACACTGTCAGTGATTTATTTAGAATTCAAGGCACACTTAACCAGCATGGCTACCACAGCATTCTGCAGCGATACGCCATCCCATCTGGTTTGCGCTTAGTGGGACTATCATTTATTTTTCAACAGGACAATGACCCAAAACACACCGCCAGGCTGTGTAAGGGCTATTTGACCAAGGAGGAGAGTGCTGCATCTGAAGACCTGGCATCCACAATCACTCGACCTCAACCCAATTGAGATGGTTTGGGATGAGTTAGACCGCAGAGTGAAGGAAAAGTAGCCAACAAGTGCTCAGCATGCAGTTGTAGTCGAAGTTTACATACAACTTAGCCAAATACATTTAAACTCAGTTTTTCACAATTCCTGACTTTTATTCCAAGTAAATATTCCCTGTTTTAGGATAGGTAGGTAGGTAGGATCACACATGTATTTTGAGAATGTGAAATGTCAGGATAATAGCAGAGAGAATGATTTATGTCAGCTTTCTTTTCTTTCATCACATTCCCAGCGGATCAGAAGTTTACATACACTCAATTAGCATTTGGTATCGTTGCCTTTAAATTGTTTAACGTGGGTCAAACATTTCGGGTAGCCTTCCACAAGCTTCCCACAATAAGTTGGGTGAATTTTTACCCATTCCTCCTGACAGAGCTGGTGTAACTGAGTCAGGTTTGCAGGCCTCCTTGCTCGCACACGCTTTTTCAGTTCTGCCCACAAATTTTCTCCAATACCTTGACTTTGTTGTCCTTAAGCCATTTTGCCACAACTTTGGAAGTATGCTTGGGGTCATTGTCCATTTGGAAGACACATTTGCAACCAAGCTTTAACTTCCTGACTGATGTCTTGAGATGTTGCTACAATATATCCACATAATTTTCTTGCCTCATGATGCCATCTATTTTGTGAAGTGCACCGGTCCCTCCTGCAGCAAAGCTACCCCCACAACATGATGCTGCCACCCCCATGCTTCACGGTTTGGATGGTGTTCTTCGGCTTGCAAGCCTCCCCCTTTTCCCTCCAAACATAACGATGGTCATTATGGCCAAACAGTTCTATTTTTTGTTTCATCAGTCCAGAGGACGTTTCTCCAAAAAGTATGATCTCTGTCCCCATGTGCAGTTGCAAACCGTAGTCTGGATTTTTTATGCATGTTTTGGAGCAGTGGCTTCTTCTTTGCTGAGCGGCCTTTCAGGTTATGTCGATATTGGACTCGTTTTACTGTGTATACAGATACTTTTGTACCTGTTTCCTCCAGCATCTTCAGAAGGTCCTTTGCTGTTGTTCTGGGAATGATTTGCACTTCACCAAAGTACGTTCATCTCTAGGAGACAGAAAGTGTCTCCTTCCTGAGCAGTATGAAGGCTGCGTGGTCCCATGGTGTTTATACTTGCGTACTATTGTTTGTACAGATTAACGTGGTACCTTCAGGCATTTGGAAATTGTTCCCAAGGATGAACCAGACTTGTGGAGGTCTACAATTTTTTTGTCTGAGGTCTTGGCTGATTTCTTTTGATTTTCCATGATGCAAGCAGAGACACTGAGTTTGAAGGTAGGCCTCGAAATACATCCACAGTTACACCGCCAATTGACTCAAATGATGTCAATTAGCCTATCAGAAGCTTCTAAAGCCATGCCATCATTTACTGGAATTTTCCAAGCTGTTTAAAGGCACAGTCAACTTAGTGTATGTGAACTTCTGACCCCCTGGAATTGTGATACAGTGAATTATAAGAAATAATCTGTCTGTAAATAATTATTGGAAAAATGACTTGTGTCATGCACAAAGTAGATGACCTAGCCGATTTGCCAAAACGATATTTTGTTAACAAGACGTGTGGAGTGGTTGAAAAATGAGTCGGAAGTGTATGTAAACTTCCAACTTCAACTGTATGTTTGAACTAAGTCAAGACTGTTGGAAAAGCATTGCAGGTGACTATCTCATGAAACTGGTTGAGAGAATGTCAAGAGAGTGCGAAGCTGTCATCAAGGCAAAGGGTGGCTACTTCGAAGAATCTTTGATTTGTTTAACACTTTTTTGGTTACTATAATAATACCATGTATTATTTCATAGTTTGATTTCTTCACTATTATTATATTAGTCAGTGTGTGTGTGTGTGTGTGTGTGTGTGTGTGTGTGTGTGTGTGTGTGTGTGTGTGTGTGTGTGTGTTGTGTGTGTGTGTGTGTGTGTGTGTGTGTGTGTGTGTGTGTGTGTGTGTGTGTGTGTGTGTGTGTGTGTGTGTGTGTGTGTGTGTGTGTGTGTGTGTGTAATAAACTCAATATGGACAGAGTAGCGGCGTTATGTGGCTGTTTACCTGGCTGATGTGTCTTTGGCTGCCAATGGCTGCACACAGATGAGTTTTAAATGAATTGATGGTGGGTGGGAGGGAGGGAGGGAGGGAGTGGGCTCTTTACAGAAGCAGGGAGGGGAGAAGAGGAGAGAGGGAGGAGAGAGTTGAGAAGGGAGAGAGGGAGGAGAGAGTTGAGAAGAGAGAGAGGGGTATACAAGGAGCTGTCACACATCGCTGAGCTTCTTAATGGAAGAGAAGAGCAGGCATCTATCTCTCCCTCTCTCCTTTTCTCCTTTTTCTATCTCTAACACTACACCCACACCCTCTCCCTCTATCTTTTTGTGGAGAAGAGGATCAGCCAGGTAAACAGCCACATAACGCCGCTACTCTGTCCATATTGAGTTTATTACACACACACACACACACACACACACACACACACACACACACACACACACACACACACACACACACACACACACACATACAAACACACAACACAAAACTGCCTGCTGGAGCAGAGGTAGGGAGAGAGAGAGAGAGAGAGAGAGAGAGAGAGAGAGGAAAAAAGGAGAGAAAGCCCTGAAAACATTCCATCTCCTCCCTCTGCTCCCCCTCTACCCAATGAGCGAGGGATGTCTGGCTGTGTTGTTAATGTGCTGCTGTTAGTTCATTATATAGTCCTCCTGACTGTCTATCGGTCTAACCAGAGCTCGGAACCATGTGGCCTGTTGCCAGGAGACAAGATGGAACTATTTGTAATTTGCATCCTAGAGGAGAGGGGCCGGAGTGAGCGATGCACACCTGGCTGCATCAGACTTGGTGATGAAGGCTTATTGCTGGGCACTGTGGGCAGGTTAACTCAGTGTGAAAACTGATACAGTACTAGACAGGGACATTAGTTTTTCCTTAGGCCACATGGTCAGGAAAACTTCTGTTATGTTTATCTAGAAATAATTAATTCTGTTCAAATCCAATTTTATTGGTCACGTACAATTTTTTTTGCAGATGTTATTGCAGGAGTAGCGAAATGCTTGTGTTCCTAGCTCCAACAGTGCAGTAGTATCTAACAATTTACAACAATACACACAAATCTAAAAGTAAAATAATGGAATTTAGAAGTATATAAATATTAGGACGATCAATGTCGGATTGGCATTGACAAGAATACAGTAGAATAGAATACAGTATATTCATATGAGATGAGTAAAGCAGTATTTAAACAATATTATTATTATTATTATTATTTAAACAATTAATATTATTATTTAACAGTCTGATGGCCTTGAGATAGAAGCTGTTTTTCATCTCTCGGTCCCAGCTTTGATGCACCTGTACTGACCTCACCTTCTGGATGAAAGCGGGGTGAACAGATCGTGGCTCGGGTGGTTGATGTTCTTGATGTGACATTGGGTGTTGTAGGTATCCTGGAGTTCATGCAGTGTGCCTCCAATGATGCGTTTATGCAGACAGCACCACCCTCTGGAGAGCCAAAGGGGCTCCTCCAAATAGGATCGGACCACCATTATGGCATCTGCTGAGGGATTCCTTCGTGCTGCATCCCCAGATGCTTTCTCGTCAAACAGCATCCAAACAGCAGACGTTTGTGGCACTACTACTGGTGCTTCTGCTCCATCTTCTTCCTGTTGCCCTGGTGCCTGAGCCAGCTGACTGGTGGGACTGTCCCTCCCTGCTGCTGAGGTTATTCTTTGAAGAGCCTCATCAATTGCTCTGGCATCACTGAAGGCTAACTTCTTCTTTATCCTGGGGTCAAGTGCAGCGGTTTCTGATAGCACGTGATTATATTCCATTCTGTGGAACCTTCTGTCCATAGTTTAGGTTCATGTTTTGTCTACTGATACTACATTCTCATATACATATATAATACTGGATTAAATCAGGGTGTAGTAATACCTGCTTACTGTACCTTTCTCCACTGATCTCCACAGTGACCTGCCAAAGGATTCCAGGACTCTGCACACCTCCTCCACCACCTCCCATTCCTCTTGGGTCAGAGCATCAACAAGTGCATTGACAATGGCCAGGGTAGAGATGATGGCATCCTTTGACTCAAGAAACCGCTTCAACATATAACATGTTGAATTCCACCTTGTAGTGCAGTCTTGTTTAGGCCTCAGCTCAGGCACCCCCATCTGGCATTGTGTAGTCTTCAGTTTTTCAGAACCTACTGTGCTCCTGTGAAAGTATTCCACAGCTGCGTTCACTTTGTCTACAGTGGGCTTCATCACCTTCAGAGCATCTCTTACAATCAGGTTGCTTGTGTGGGCAAGACATGGATGATGGTTCCGTTTTCAAATTTTCATGGCTTTGGTTATGTTAGCTGCATTGTCGCTAACACAACAGACCACTTTTCCATCTACTTTTCCACTTTTCCATTCTCTGGCCACTCTCATCAGTTCCTTTGCCAAGTTCTCTGAGGTGTGTCTGTCGCTGAACTCAAAGCAGTCCAGGAGACAGCTAGACATCAAACCATCTTCAATGAAGTGACATGTAACCGACATGTAAGAAGTGGTTACCCTTGATGTCCAACAGTCAGTGGCAAGGCAAACTGCAGTAGCATTTTGGACTCTTTCCTCCACTGAAGCTGTGTGCTCTCGTACAGTTGTAGAATAAGTGATTTTGAAAGGGTTTTCCTGCTTAGAATTGTGTACATTGGATTTAGACTATTGCTGTAATTTCTAAAACATATGTCCTCCATGATTGAAAATGGCTGGAAATCTTTGGCAATCATTTTAGCCAATGCAATATTAATTTGGCCTTGTTTTGCTACAGACATAGACTTTGGCATAAACTGGTCCATAGAAGACTGCGTTGCTGTGGGTTGCGGAGTAGGCCTACTTGACTGAGTGGATACATCTCCACGTGTAGAGGTGCTGGCTCCACCACTATCACTAGCAGGCCCGCTAGTTTCTCGAAGCTCTGCTACAGCTAGCTTCACAGTTGGGTGCACAGTTCGCATATGCTGGTGTCGGTTGTGTGTAGAACCTGCTTTATATGAGATTTTGTTTTGGTAAATTCTACACTGTGCTCTAACATTGTCTACATTATTAAAATGCATCTAAATGCTACTGAGCTTCCATCTCATTTTCCAGCTGTTGTATTCACAGCTGGCCTTCCTCTCTCTCCTCAGCTGCTAAGAGTGTGATTGTGAGTGAGTTGGCTCGGCCATCCCTCACGCATCTTTGGTTCATTGGTTGACACTGCGTGTCTGATTGACAGGAACAACAGGTGAGGCTGTTAGTCTCAACAGACAGTCAGAATGAATGTGTGCGCTTGAGCATTTAGGCCTATATTATATTATTTTATTTATTTTTTCGTTCTTTGAATTAGTTAATTCTATTCATTTAAATCTTTTGATTATTCATATCTTATTTAAAAAATATTTTTATAAATAGATTCGGCTCTTCTGATATGCGAGCCAGCTCCGAACGTTCACCTACAAGAGCCGGCTCTTAGAGCTGACTCATTCGCGAATGACCCATCACTATTGCAGTGTAATTGTTTTACACGAAGGGAAGAGAGCATGATGCTCGTGAATTTGCACATCTCATGTATTGTAAGTGGTAACGATGAGTTGAAATCCACAACTTTTTTTGCTGTCGCTAGGCAAGTCTTAGCCTAGTTTTAGTTTTCTGACACATTCATTTAGGCCTATTTTCTTTTGTGTGTTTCACATAGAGTTATGGCGCACAGAAGGCTGTTAACTGTGCTTTGATTAACAACTAAACAGCAAGTGTTGACTAGTTTATAAAAAGGTGTCCAACTGACTGAATAAAGTCGATTTCCTATAATGTAAGTCAATTTCCTATAATTTAGAGAGCAAAAACATTTTAAGAAAATGGGGAATAACAGAAACCTAGAAAAACGACATCTTTATAAAATACATCATTTCAAGAACAAACATTGTGGCATAAAACTGTAAATAAGACTATCATCTCAAGAGAAGACAGATTAAATATTAAAAAAGGTTTAATGTTTTAAAGGTTTAAAAGGTTTTACTTAGAAAATAGTCCTGATCATATAGGCCTAGATCTAGACAATATCCAAAACAACTAACACTACACTGAATTCATACATTTTCATGAAATTTTAATTTGACATTTTGTACACAATAACACAACCAATATTTCCAATCTGGGAGGTAAACTCGATAAACTATTCAATAATTTATATGTGTATTAAAGATTGAATCAAGCCATGAGAACAGGGTTCCCCAACTCGCGGACCACAGGCCGAATTTAGCCCACGGGTGGTTTTATTTGCCCCCCCCCCAAGTTTTCTAAGCTAAAAATTCTAGAAATATATATATATATGTCAACATTTTTGACACACCTACTCATTCCAGGGTTTTTCTTTATTTTTTAAAACTATTTTCTACATTGTAAAATAATAGCGAAGACATCAAAACTATGAAATAGGACGACGCACAATTGGCCCAACGTCGTCCTGGTTAGGGTTTGGCCGGTGTAGGCCGTCAATGTAAATAAGAATTTGTTCTTAACTGACTTCCCTAGTTAAATAAAGGTTAAAAAAAACAGTATAAGACCTTCATATCTAAAAGTAATGATGGACTGTGGTTTCTCTTTGCTTATGTGAGCTGTTCTTGCCATAATATGGACTTGGTTTTTTACCAAATAGGGCTATCTTCTGTATACCACCCCTACCTTGCCACAACACAACTGATTGGCTCAAACGCATTAAGAAAGAAAGAAATGCAACAAATGAACTTTTAACAAGACACACCTGTTAATTGAAATGCATTCCAGGTGACTACCTCATGGAGCTGGTTGAGAGAATGCCAAGAGTGTGCAAAGCTGTCATCAAGGCAAAGGGTGGCTGCTTTGAAGAATCTCAAATATAAAATATATTTTGATTTGTTTAACACTTTTTGGTTATTACATGACTCCATATGTGTTATTTCATAATTTTGATGTCTTCACTATTATTCTATAATGTAGGAAACACTCAAAATAAATGAGTAGGTGTGTCCAAACTTTTTACTGGTACTATATATATATTTGCGTTCATTGTAGGACATGAAAAAATGTAAAAACACCAGGAAATCAGCTCCAAGTGATTTTAATTTGGGGAATCTGTTCCCAAGTTTTCCCACGCATAATAGAGAGACATGTGATCATATGCTATACAAATATAAGCAAGGTTTGTTTTAGTCAAATGTTATATCTTTTTGGGCTTCTTGCGGTCAATTTGCAGTCTACAAATGATTTGTAATTGTGTTCTGGCCCCCTAACCATTCGCTCTGGAAACAAATCGTCCAGATCCTGAATCTGGTTGATGATCCCTGCATTAGAATGTACCAGAGGCCACCAAAATAGAGCTCCTTCAGCACCCAGCAAGGCCTGGGAGTGCTTGGCGGGCTACTTTTTCTATTTGGCTGGCTAATCTATGTACTTGTGGGAAACACAGTGTGTGTGTGTGTGTGTGTGTGTGTGTGTGTGTGTGTGTGTGTGTGTGTGTGTGTGTGTGTGTGTGTGTGTGTGTGTGTGTGTGTGTGTGTGTGTGTGTGTGTGTGTGTGTGTGTGTGTGTGTGTGTGTGTGTGTGTGTGTGCGCGTACGTGTGCGTGTGTGTGTGTGTATGAGAGAGAGAAAGAGAAAGAGAGAGTGGGGAGGGTGAAGGATAGAGGTGAGAAAATGAAAAAAGATGATAGTGAGGGGGAGAGTGTGATGGGGACAGAGAGAGGGAGTGAGATAAGAAGTGTGAGAGCGAGATGAACAGACAGACAACAGGGAGAGACGTTGAGCTGGCTGGGGCTGGATGATAATAAAGGAATGATGTGGAGACTGGCTGACCTCACACACACACACACACAGTCTTCAACCCCAATTCACTCACCAACATCTGTCGTTGGTCTGTTCTATGGTGAGGTTTTGTGAGTTTATCATGGTGTAGCTCTGAGTGTCCTGGGGGGAGATGGCAGCGCACTGGGTTATAATTGGATGGGATAAGAGGAATAAGGAAGGATTACTATACATGATGGACATTTCCTATTAAATTATATTTAATAGTGTGTGTGTGTAACACATAGCGTGTGCGTGAGTCAAATATCTGTATTGCTTCTGCAGTACAGTTGCCTAATGCTAGTTATGATGGGCCATGATGTTGGTAGCCAGGATTATAGGCTAGACCCAGTGTGGTTGTTTAAGTGATGTGTGCCCACTACTTAGCCAAAAGTATGTGGACACCCGCTCGTCGAACATCTCATTCCAAAATCATGGGCATTAATATGAAGTTGGTCCCCCCTTTGCTGCTATAACAACCTCCACTCTTCTGGGAAGGCTTTCCACTAGATGTTGGAACATTGCTGTGGGGATTTGTTTCCATTGAGCCACAAAAACATTAGTGAGGTCTGGCACTGATGTTGGGCGATTAGGCCTGGCTCGCAGTCGGTGTTCCAATTCATCCCAAAGGTGTTTGATGGGTTTGAGGTCAGGGCTCTGTGCAGGCCAGTCAAGTTCTTCCTCACAGATCTCGACCATTTATGTACGGACCTCGCTTTGTGCAAGGGGGCATTGTCATGCTGGAACAGGAAAGGGCCTTCCCCAAACTGTTGCCACAAAGTTGGAAGCACAGAATCATCATTCTAGAATGTAATTGTATGCTGTGGCATTACGATTTCCATCTACTGGAACTAAGGGGCCCGGACCATGACAAACAGCCCCAGACCATTATTCCTCCTCCACCAAACTTTACAGTTGGCGCTATGCATTCAGACAGGTAGCGTTGTCCTGGCATCCGCCAAACCCAGATTTGTCCGTTGGACTGCAAAATGGTGAAGCGTGATTCATCACTCCAGAGAACGCGTTTCCACTGCTGCAGAGACCAATGGTGGCAAGCTTTACACCACTCCAGCCAACGCTTGGCATTGTGCATGGTGATCTTAGGCTTGTGTGCCGCTGCTCGGCCATGGAAACCAATTTTATGAAGCTCGCTACGAACAGTTCTTGTGCTGACGTTGCTTCCAGAGGCAGTTTGGAACTCTGTAGTGTAGTGCTGCTCCATACGCATACCGAAGACAGACCATTTTTACGCGCTTCAGCACTCAGCGGTCTCGTTTTGTTAGCTTGTCTGGCCTACTACTTCGTGGCTGGTTTCCACTTCACAATAACAGCACTTATAGTTGACCAGGGAAGCAGGGCAGAAATTTGACGAACTGACTTGCTGTTAAGGTGGCATCCTATGACGGTGCCATATCGAAAGTGACTGAGCTCTTCAGTACAGGCCATTCTACTGGCAATGTTTGTCAATGGAGATTGCATGGCTGTGTACTCGATTTTATACACCTGTCAGCAACGGGTGTGGCAGAAATATCCACATTGTATATGTGTCTGGGCTGTTAGATCACCATTACAGTGTTGATTGCAGCAGGGTTCCCCAACTGACGGCCCGCGGATGATTTTATTTGGCCCCCAAAGTTTTCTGAGCAAAAATAAATGAATACTTTTTATTAAATGTTTTATTGTTGGACACAAAAGACTAAAAACACCAGCAAATAAGCTCCAATTTATTTAAATTGAGGAAATCTGTTACAAAGTATTACTACACATAGTAGAGACATACAGTTGAAGGCGGATGTGTACATACACCTTAGCCAAATACATTTACACTCAGTTTTTCACAATTCCTGACATTTAATCCTGGTAAAATTCCCTGTATTAGGTCAGTTAGAATCACCACTTTATTTTAAGAATGTGAAATGTAGTAGAGAGAATAATTTATTTCAGCTTTTATTTATTTCATCACATTCCCAGTGGGTTAGAAGTTTACATACACTCAATTAGTATTTGGTAGCATTGCCTTTAAATTGTTTAACTTGAGTCAAATGTTTCGGGTAGCCTTCCACAAGCTTCACACAATAAGTTGGGTGAATTTTGGCCCATTCCTCCTGACAGAGCTGCTGTAACTGAGTCAGGTTTGTAGGCCTCCTTGCTCGCACACACTTTTTCAGTCCTGCCCACAAATGTTCTATAGGATTGAGGTCAGGGCTTTGTGATGGCCACTCCAATACCTTGACTTTGTTGTGGCCATTTTGCCACAACCATGGAAGTATGCTTGGGATCATTGTCCATTTGGAAGACCCATTTGCGACCAAGCTTTAACTTCCTGACTGATGTCTTGAGATGTTGCTTCAATATATCCACATCATTTTTCTTCCTCATGATGCCATCTGTTTTGTGAAGTGCACCTGTCCCTCCTGCAGCAAAGCACCCCCACAACATGATGCTGCCACCCCCGTGCTTCACGGTTGGGATGGTGTTCTTTGGCTTGCAAGCCTCCCCATGTTTTCCTCCCTGGTCATTATGGCCAAACAGTTCTATTTTTGTTTCATCAGACCAGAGGACATTTCTCCAAAAAGTACGATCTTTGTCCCCATGTGCAGTGGCAAACTGTAGTCTGGCTTTTTTATGGCAGTTTTGGAGCAGTGGCTTCTTCCTTGCTGAGCGGCCTTTTGGGTTATGTTGATATTGGACTCGTTTTACTGTGGATATAGATCGTTTTTTACTTGTTTCCTCCAGCATCTTCACAAGGTCCTTTGCTGCTGTTCTGGGATTGATGTGCGCATTTCGCTCCAAATTGTGTTCATCTCTAGGACGCGTCTCCTTGCTGAGCAGTATGACGGCTGCGTGGTCCCATGGTGTTTATACTTGCGTACTATTGTTTGTACAGATGAGCGTGGTACCTTCAGGCGTTTGGAAATTGCTCCCAAGGATGAACCAGATTTGTGGATGTCTCCAATTTTTTTTCTGAGGTCTTGGCTGATTTTTGGGGATTTTCCCATGATGTCAAGCAAAGAGGCACTGAGTTTGAAGGTAGGCCTTGAAATACATCCACATGTACACCTCCAATTGACTCAAATGATGTCAATTAGCCTATCAGAAGCTTCTAAAGCCAAGACATACTTTTCTGGAATTGTCCAAGCTGTTTAAAGGCACAGTCAACTTAGTGTATGTAAACTTCTGACCCACTGGAATTGTGATACAGTGAATTATGAGTGAAATAATCTGTCTGTAAACAATTGTTGGAAAAATTACTTGTGTCCTAACCCACTTGCCAAAACTATAGTTTGATAATGAGAAATTTGTGGAGTGGTTGAAAAACGAGTTTTAATGACTCGTTTTTTAATGACTAAGTGTATGTTAACTTCCGACTTCAACTGTATGTGATCGTATTCAAATCTAAGCAAGGTTTGAAGTTATTATGTTTTAGTCAAAAATGATATGATCTGACCATCCACTCAATAAACAAATTGTCCTGTGGCTGAATGTAGTTGACGATCCCTGGAATACAGTATTGATCCTCTGTTGAATGGCCATTGGGACAGATCATTAGAGTTCCATAACATTCTGTGTGTGTTATTACATGCTGTGTAACCTGGGTTCAATTGACATGAAACAGAATAAATCTTTTCTAAAATGGAGTGAAATGCAGAGGTACTTGCAATGATCTGGCTATTGCTAAAGCTAAAAGTATTTTCTACGCTGTGCCCGAATGAACACGATCCAGGTGTATCAGGCTACTACACGGAAGGTATTGTTGCATGCAGTGCACAGAGAGGAGGGACCACGCCTTAGTCTGGGTGGCAGAGACCGGGCCAGACACACACTCACACACACACATACACACGCTAAGCACACACACCATCCATTACATTCTATGTCTGCTGGGATGGGTAATAGAATCCTGTGTCTCCTCCTCCATACTCTCTCTACTCTCTCTCATCTCTCCTCCTCCATACTCTCTCTCTACTCTCTCTCATCTCTCCTCCTCCATACGCTCTCTCTCTCTCTCTAACTATCTAATCTCTCCTCCATACGCTCTCTCTCTCTCTCTCTCTCTCTCTCTCTCTCCCTCATCTCTCCTCCATATGCTCTCTCTCTCGCTCTCATCTCTCCTCCTGCGTTCGCTCTCTCTCTCTAATCTCTCCTCCATACGCTGTCTCTCTCCCTCTACTCTCTCTCTCCTCCATACGCTCTCTCTGCTCCTCCACACGCTCTCTCTCTCCTCCATACGCTCTCTCTCTCCTCCTCCATACACTCTCTCTCTCTCCTCCTCCATACGCTCTCTCTCTCCTCCTCCATACGCTCTCTCTCTCCTCCTCCATACACTCTCTCTCTCTCCTCCTCCATACGCTCTCTCTCCTCCATACGCTCTCTCTCTCTCTCTCTTCTCTCCTCCATATGCTCTCTCTCTCTCCTCTCCTACTCTCTCTCTCATTCTCTCTCTCTCTCTACTCACTCTCCATCTCTCTCAGGTGCATTAAATATTATTTTCTCATCTCAGCTGAGCAGGGAGAGTCTTTCATGGCTAATTATTAATTTATTCACGATAATAGTGATGTATTATTAATGTATTCTCTGTTGTTTATCTGGAATCTAAATTAGAGTGTGTGTTGTGTTACAGTGTAGAACATTATGGTTGAACAGCAAAGTGATTAGTGCTGCTACAAGCTACAAGCAAACAGTAGGGCTGGATCACAACTAGCTTATCGTCACCACCACAGTTAGGCTATGCTAGTAGCATTTCTATTATTCTGTTGTATTGTATTCTATTATCACCTCTACAACAGTATCTCCCCTACTCTGGCATTATCATCATAGCATTATGATAGCTTCATCTTCCCCATCATAATAGGTGCATTGTTTAGTTGAACACAACACCAGGTAAAGGAGGTTAAGGGAGTGATATTACACAAAGGATATGCAGGTGTGCTATCTTAATTTGATCACTCGCAGAGAATGTTCCTGCACAGCAAGAAAAAGCAAACTTGTAGTGTATTCATGGTTTAAAAAGGTTCTAAAGTTTGTAATTTCCACTTCAAAATGTCAGACTTGATTTTCCCTTATGAAAAATGTATCAACCCCTATAAAAATGTCCATGAGTTATCATTAACGTAATAATTCACATTTCCTGTTTCTGCGGGATTATTTTCTTGCTGTGAGAAACTGTTCAAATGAAGATAACACATCTGTAACGTGCCACTGATACAGTGACTAGTGAAGAATATTGTGTGTGTGTACCTGCGTGTATTGTTGAGTACTATGGTAAATCCATGGGTATAACCGTAACCCCTTTGGATAACTGTTTTGAACATCTAGCAAAAACCCTCTTCTCCCCCCACAAATTTACAGTCAGAGCAATGCTGTGTTTCCTTTATCAATATGTACAGTTGAAGTGGGAAGTTTACATCCACTTAGGTTGGAGTCATTAAAACACGTTTTTCAACCACTCCGCAAATGTCTTGCTAACAAACTATAGTTTTGGCAAGTCGGTTAGGACATCTACTTTGTGCATGACACAAGTCATTTTCCCAACAATTGTTTACAGACAGATTATTTCACTCATAATTCATTGTATCACAATTCCAGTGGGTCAGAAGTCTACAAACACTATGTTGACTGTGCCTTTAAATAGCTTGGAAAATTCCTTAAAATTATGTCATGGCTTTAGAATCTTCTGATAGGCTAATTGACATCATTTGAGTCAATTGGAGGTGTACCTGTGGATGTATTTCAAGGCCTACCTTCAAACTCAGTGCCTCTTTGCTTGACATCATGGGAAAATCAAAAGAAATCAGCCAAGACTTCAGATTATTTTTTTGTAGACCTCCACAAGTCTGGTTCATCCTTGGGAGCAAATTCCAAAACCCTAAATGGACCACATTCATCTGTACAAACAATAGTATGCAAGTATAAACACCATGGGACCAGCCATCATACTGCTCAGGAAGGAGACGCGGTCTGTCTCCTAGAGATGAACTTACTTTGGTGCGAAAAGTGCAAATCAATCCCAGAACAACAACAAAGGACCTTGTGAAGATGCTGGAGGAAACAGGTACAAAATGACCGCTCAGCAAGGAAGAAGCCACTGCTCCAAAACCGCCATAAAAAGCCAGATTACGGTTTGCAACTGCACATGGGAACAAAGATCGTACTTTTTGGAAAAATGTCCTCTGGTCTGATGAAACAAAAATACCAACCATGAAGCACGGTTAAAGTTAAAGCTTGGTCGCAAATGGGTCTTCCAAATGGACAATGACCCCAAGCATACTTCCAAAGTTGTGGCAAAATGGCTTAAGGACAACAAAGTCAAGGTATTGTAGTGGCCATCACAAAGCCCTGACCTCAATTCCAGTGACAATTCGTGGGCAGGACTGAAATAGCGTGTGTGAGCAAGGAGGCCTACAAACCTGACTCAGTTACACCAGCTCTGTCAGGAGGAATGGGCCAAAATTCACCCAACTTATTGTGGGAAGCTTGTGGAAGGCTACACAAAACGTTTGACCCAAGTTAAACAATTTAAAGGCAATTCTACCAAATACTAATTGAGTGTATGTAGACTTCTAACCCACTGGGAATGTGATGAAATAAATAAAAGCTGAAATAAATCATTCTCTCTACTATTATTCTGACATTTCACATTCTTAAAATAAAGTGGTGATCCTAACTGACCTAAGACAGGGACTTTTTACTAGGATTAAATGTCAGGAATTGTGAAAAACAGAGTTTAAATGTATTTGGCTAAGGTGTATGTAGACTTCCGACCTTAACTGTATGCAGGCCATTGGTTGTATGTGTTCATAATAGATTTATGAAGTCTAAGCTGACTCGTTGTGCTGTTTCCATGAATAAATTCCATTATATCAGAGGAGAGCATTTAATCTTTCTTCTGTAGCTTCTCGGAGTCATAGCCTGTGTTCCAAATGGCACCCTATTCCCTATTTCTTGCACTACTTTTCTATTGCACTGTGTAAGTAATAGGTCCCCATTTGGGATGCACTCAGGCCCGTTTGATGTGGTTGAAGGGTTACTGGTGTGGCTACCTCCCAGGGTTTAAACCACAACCATGATCTAACATCTTAATATAGATTATCTAGTGTATATATGCTCTCTTCCCTTGACTTCCCTTGACTAGTGCCCTAGATCAGCACTCCTACACTTTTTTAATACAGGCCCAGAGCCATAGGCTGTATACATGTAAATAGAGTATTGCTCTCTGCCCCAGATTATTGCTACTGCTTTGATACCTAAGAGGGCTACTGGTGACAGAGGGAGACCTGTACTGTCGGATGGGAGAGGAAGCACAGGCCTAGTGACTGAATGTCATTGGTGTCTTCAATACTTGAACCTCCTTTAGGCTACCCTTTGTAATGCATTCTAGTAAAGGCTGCTTCCACGACTAACAAAAGGGTGTGTCTCTGTGATGCTCTGATGCAGCACCATATATACTCAGTATTTCCATCCTCTCTTCTATCTCTCTCGCTCTCTCTCTCTTGTTCTCTCTCTTGTTCTCTCTCTCTCTCTCTCTCTCTCTCTCTCTCTCTCTCTCTTGTTCTCTCTCTCTCTCTCTCTCTCTCTC